>NC_140968.1:107225386-107240386 GCF_056783735.1 Eptatretus burgeri
ATGAGCTGGAGAGAAATCGTGGTCATAATGAGATCGTTTTCATCATTGGCAATATATGAGTATAACCGAGTCAAAAAAATGTGTGTGTGTGTGTGTGTGTGTGTGTGTGTGTGTGTGTGTGTGTGTGTGTGTGTGTGTGTGTGTGTGTGTGTGTGTGTGTGTGTGTGTGTGTGTGTGTGTGTGTGTGTGTGTCTCCTCCATAAATCCAAAACTCTAATGCTTAGCAGCCTGAAACTGCATGCACACTAAGAAAACTCCAAGAAAGTGCAAGAGTGAAGTCCACCACACATACAAAGAAGTCCTTTCATTCCAGCTTCTGGGTCTCACTATCTGCCATGATATTTCCTGGGAAAGCCACATTTCCAACCTGGCCTCCAAAGCCTGTCGCTGACTGGGAATCCTCCATCATGCAAAGTCATTCCTCGGTCACCTGAGCTCCTGACCACGTACAAAGCTTTCATCCGCAGCCTGATGGAGTACTGCTCTCCCCTCTGGGCTGGTGCTCCTGCCTCCCACCTTTCTCGACTTCACACTGTGGAAACCAAGGTATTTAGGATCATTGGTATCTCCCGCGATGAGGCTGACACTTTGGGCCTCTCACTCTTTCACCGCAGGCAGGTTGGTGGTCCTTTTGTCTTCTACCGTCTCCTCTCTGGTCTCGCCCCCCCTTTCTCTGTCTGCGATATGTCCACCCCCCCCCCCCCACCCATGTGCGTATGTGCGTTGTTGATCGGTATCTTCGCATGCGGGTTTCAGAATGTGAAATGGAGCCCTCCCAGGACAGGCTCAAATCATCCACCTTCGTTTCAGTAACGGGTCACAATTCATGGACCAAGCTGTTATGTTTTCTGTTTTCAAAGTTTTGTTCCGAGGTCTCTCTTCAGGATTGTCACTGAGTCCCGGACAGCTTCCAACTGTAGGTCGTTTGTAGTAATATTCCCAGGGATGATTTTTAATATCTCTGCGAGGTTTTTCTTCATCATTCCTGTAGATCCAGCTATCAATGGCACAACGTTGGCATTCTTCAGCTTCCAGGATATTTTCACTTCATGCTTGAGGATTTGGTATTTGGTCATTTTCTTGATTTCTGCATTGATTAGTCCAAAATCACTGGTATTAACACCTCACTTGGTAATGCCTTCTTCTCCTTTTTTTGTACCTAAGTATGATATCTGGTCACAACACTTTGTTTTCGATGTTTGCACTCGATGGGATCATAAGGTTGTATGTGAGCGGTACTTCCATGTTTTCAGTGATTGCTTTTGGTTCATGTTCCCACAAATTCTCTGGAACTGGAATATCAAAGTTTATGCAGATGTGCCAGCGGATTACTTTACAAACTCTGTTGTGTCGTTGTGTGTACAGCTGTTCTGACAGGTTTTTTTTTTTTTTTTTCGTGTTCAGTCATTAAGCGTCACTTATCATTCTCTTTGCTAACCCCACCTCCACCCTTCACCTGTCTTTTTTCCCCTCTTCTCCCCCCCCCCTTTTCTCTGACTGTCCCTTCATCACCCCCCCCCTCATATCCTCAATCACCACTTCGATTCTGCTGTTGTTTTCGTCCATTTTTCTGTTCATCAGTTCTATTCTGCTGTTGTTTTCTTCGCTCGACATTTTCATTTGTGCCATTAATTGCCTCATGAAAAACATCATGTCAATCTCGGGCTGCACTGGTGGCGATAACCCGGCGTTCTGCGCTATTGCTGCCGTATTTTCCAGAGACCGAGGGTGGGGGTTATTTCCCATCTCTCCCATTGCTTCCTCTTCACCCTCCATTGTGACTTCATGCGGGTCCTGGGTCAATCCCGTATCCATATTCACATCATCTACATGGCCCACCGGGACCTGCCCGTGTTGGTCCGCCACTGTCCGTCCCAATAAATTTAACTAAAATTTGGTCTCACCGCTCTGAATTTTGAGGTGCGTGAAGCGCACCACAGGTCCACGACTTGACACCAATTTATTGATCAAGGGATTCAAAAAATATCCCACTCCCAACACCAGGTGTTGCGGTGACGGGTACCGAGACACCAGCTTGTCACTCAGGGGGATTAATCCCCGGTTGTCCTCGGTAGAGCCGGACCTGGGGCCACCACTCACAATTAACGTTATGGTGCGGTGGGTTGTTTTAAAACCACAAACGCCACCCAGTCAACCACGAGTTCCAGTGTCCACCATCTAATTATGCTGTTTAACTAGAGGTCACATGGTTACCTGAGCGGGGAGCGCGCCCTCGGCAAAGCACCAATGTTATCTCGATTATATTTTAATTAGGGTAGCCGAGCGTTTTAACCGCTGGTGCGTGCCGACGATTTTTTGGTCAAATCTGTGGTAATTACCTCCCAATCTATCTCGGTTCGAACAATGCTAGACCAATAGAAAGAAAGGACAAACACGGACAGGTTGGAAATCGACAAATAATTTATTAATAATAAAAGAAATAAATAAAAAGAACCTTTTATATGCTGAGGTAAATGAAGAATGAATTTTAAAGCAAAATCAATCAAAATGCCAGGAAAGAGACAAAGAGCAGATGCTTATCGGGGGTTCACTTACTTACAGTTAAACACAGACATGAGTACCCATCAGATCATTCGGGGGGGGGGGGGTGGGGAGAATCGTCTCGCTCACCAGAAAGTCGTCCGTGAAGCGAAAACGTCCTGAAAATGCATGCGTGCGTGCCACGTCTGTCGCCAGTACCCAGCTTTGCTGTGCACTCTCTCGTGGGGCAGCCTTGAAGCCCAGTCGAAGTCTGGAGGGCTCCGAGATCGTCCGTCGCGGATTTAGACCCTGGTGTTGTTAGTGACCGACCCGTGCCTCACTTCTTGGCGGCGCTGCTCACACCCACACACTCGCATCCAGAAGCACTCGGAAGGGCGAATTGTCTCGTCGGTGCTGGTCAGACACTCGCTTCTTGGTTGCTTCTCTCGCCCTTTGCTTTTTCCTCTCTCCTTTCACTTTTCCTCTCCTCATGCTTTTCTCTTCAAAACGCTTTTTTCCCATCCTTTCTCTCCTCACTTTTTCTCCTCAAGACTTTTTCTCTTCACACTTTTTCTCCCCAGAACGTATCTCTTTCTCTTCAGAACGTCTCTCTCCTCTAAGAGCGTCCCTCTCGCTTTTTCCTCACTTTTTTATATCTCAGAACATCTCTCCTCACAGAACGAACCTCACACTTTCTCTCGCTCGTTTTTATATCCCCGGGCCGTCTCCGCGGGGTGCCATCTGCCGCAAGCTCACCCCGCCACACTGGGGCATGGTTACCATGACCACCCGTGCGCTCTCAAAAAAGGCGGGCATCGGAGCTCGTGAAAGAATGTTACTGAGGAAAAATGAGGGCGGGCTTCAGAGCTCGTGAAAGAAATGTGTGTGAACGTGTCTGTCATAAAGAAAAAAGTTTCCCATTTGAGAGGGGATCTATCCTTTACCCTTCTCAACGCATCACATTTAAGATCCCATTAGGCATGGGGATGGGGCTAATTTGAACATACATTTAAGGAAATAACTGTCGGAGGACCTGTATGTGTGGATGCATTCATCAGACCGGATTCTAAAATCCGTAACAATATGTTTTAAATTTCAATCTGATCGAACACATGGTCTGGCAGCCAGAATTATTTCATTTTTTTTAAAATCTGGGTTCTTTTTTATTTTTTTTATTTTGAATTGCCCTCACTTGGCTGTGCCTGGATGGGTTTGACGGTAGAGGAGTAGCAGCTGAAACCCGAATCCTATCCAGGTTCCTCCTCATGACTTCATCTTTCCTTTTTGCTTGTTCAGGTTCCTTCTGATTACTCCAATCCAGGACTTCCTATTTGGTATTCCATTTGATTTGTATTGAATTTATTTTAATCCCATTCTAAATTCAATTGAATAATAATAAACGTCATGGGTCAGGGTCAGATGTCAGATCAAAGCGGGACGTATTGGTTTCCGTCTTCACCGCCAGCAGTTACAAAGTGGCAGTTCTAATTATGCCTCTTATTAATTACATAACACACCAGTATACAAACACCAGACAAAATACACCACACAAAACTACACACACATCACATAAAGCAAGTCCTGGCGAGGGTCTGCAATCTCTGATTGCTCTTTTTATTGTTCCATTTGTTTTGAAGTGATGTGGTAATATGGAGGTCAAAAACATTTGTAGAAATGGCATAACAATTGAAAGACTGTACTTTTTCCAATGTTTTTCCATGATCTTAACTAACCCTTTAAATAAGAATTCAGTTTCATTTGTACCGTGCACTGGCACACAGCCATGTGGGGGTGGGAACCGTTTTCTCTACATTTTGCCTTTCCTTTACATTTCATATTTCAGCTTGTCAGCTCATCATTGAAATGAGGCTCAGGTGATTGTTCACTCTCATGAACTTAAATATTTCATTTATAATGTATTCTTTTGAAATGGTAAAGCTCAAACATTGCTGAACATTCAAATGTGGGTTTGAGTTCAGGGTTGTGTTGGGGGTTGCTCCAGAGAATAACTTTTCAATCATAATTAGTTTAATTGTATCGAGTTCACTCTTGTGAGCAATTATTGTCGATTTGGTGGTTTTTTGGGTGCATTATCTTTCCATGTGTGGGTTCACTATTCTCAGAGCTGGTAAAGTACAAACAACCAATAAGTGATTCAGAAATGCAGTGGAGACTCTTTGTTGTGACCTTGTTCGGTGCCTGACTCGAGGCCAATTTGTTCATTCTCACGTTCATCCAGTGCACCTCATTTGTTTCAAATACTACATACAAGAGTTCAAGTTTCCTTGAAAATGATTAAGAACTCAGAGCTAACACAGGTGGGCAATCTTGAGGGATGCCTGATAAAAATGAAACGGTTTGGTTTTCTTTTGTGCTGGTTCAAGGGGAATTTAGCAGGCCTGACATTGTTTTGGTTGCACAGAAAGGATTGATACATCTTCACTGATTCATTCCTCAAGTATTAACTTGATACAATCTTCCAGGATATGTGTTGGGGATCTAAGTGGTAGAAAGGGTCTCAAGTGTCTTCAGTGTTTTTTGGGTCTAAGGGTCTTAAAAAGGCCTAAGGGTGAAAGAGAAAAAGGGGTCTTAAATGGTTTTCAACTGCCCAATTGGTTTTCAAAAGACTATTGGTCTGAAAAGTGTTGAAAGGGATGAATTAGGTGTACAGTCATGGCCAAAAATATTGGCACCCTTGCAATTTTTTCAAATAATGCACCATTTCTTTCAGAAAATTGTTGAAATTAAAAAAATTTTTGTTCTCCACCGATGTATTTCTTTGGTTTGTAGTGGAACAAAACAAAAAAGCTGAAAAATTACTAAATCTCAGCTTATTCTACAAAGAAATCCTAAAATGGCCCCGACAATATTATTGGCACCTTTTTGAAGTTGTCAGAAATAATTAAATTTCAAGCAGGTGATTCTCCTTTACTTTGGAATTGAACTCACCTGTAGTGAGGTGCAGGTGCCTGCAATATAAAAATTTCTCAATCAACCAATTTGAATCGAGAAAAGGAGTCATTCTGCTGTTTTGTGTCACTGTGTGGACTGCAATGAGCATGAGAAAAGAATGAAAACCAGAGACTTGTCTGAGGAGATCAAACACAAGATTGTAGCCAAGCATGGACAACCTCAAGGCTACAAGTCCATCTCCAGAGACCTTGCTGTTCCTCTGTCCACTGTACACAATGCTATCAGGAAGTTTAAGGCCCATGAGACTGTAGCCAACCTCCCTGGATGTGGCCGCAAGAGAAAACTTGATCGAAGATTGCAGCGAAGGATTATTCGAATGGTGGAGAAAGCACCTCAATTAACTGCCAGACAGATCCAAGCTGACCTTCAGACACAAGGTACGACAGTTTCAACTCGCACCATCCGTCGCCAACTCAATGAAAGGGGGTTCTACAGTTGGACACACAGGAGGACCCCACTGCTGAGATAGAGACTTAAGAAAGCCTGAATGGAGTTTGCCAAAACCCACTTGAACAAGCCAAAATCCTTCTGGGAGAATGTCCTGTGGACAGATGAGACCAAACTAGAGCTTTTTGATAAAGCACATCATCTCTATGTTTACAGAAAACAAAATGAAGCCTTCAAAGAAAAGAACACCTTCCCTACAGTCAAGCATGGAGGAGGTTCAGTAATGTTTTGGGGTTGCTGTGCTGCCTCTGGCACTGGGTGCCTTGAATGTGTGCATGACATCATGAAATCAGGAGATTACCAAGGAGGCATTTTGGAGCACAATGTTCAACCCAGTGTCAGAAAGCTGGGTCTGTCTAAGGTCATGGGTCTTACAGCAGGTCAATGACCCCAAACACACTTCCAAAAGCACCCAGGAATGGTTCAACACAAAACACTGGACTGTTGTGAAGTGGCCAGTCATGGGTCCAGATCAAAATCCCATTGAATACCTGTTGGGAGATCTGAAAATAGAAGTTATTTATTTTGTCCAAAGGCTGTGATATCAAATATTAAGTGTCAACAATTTTGTCAATGCAATTTCTTTTTATTTTCTGATTTAAAAGGATACATTAAGATCTGAATCAAAAACAAAGGTTCTATCATATGAACAGTGAAACAAAGAATTGCAGAGACAAAATACTTTTATCAATTTCAACTTATTTTTGGAGAAAATTGGAAGTTATTTGAAAAAAGTGTGAGGGTGCCAATATTTTTGGCCACAACTGTATATGTCGCATAAGGGTCGAAATGGGTGTGAATGAGTTGAAGGGGTCTTAATGGTCTAAAGGGTGTTAAGCAGTGATAACGGGCCAAATTACCTTCTCATGACTGTTTCAAACCCCTATTCAGGTGCATTGTGTTTAAAAATCTTACGATATAAAGATTTGTTTTGATTAACATTAGGTGCTCAAAGCAGCAAGGTCACAAACAAACAGCAAAAACAACTTGCCTTATTGTGAGGTGGTTGTTGGAGGTTTACTTGTTGGCATGTGGAGCCTTGGATCTGATGGCATTGTTGTGTGGATCTACCCTAGTTTATGATGGTACGACCGCCTCACGCGTGCCATAGACTCCTGATCTTGTTTCATCATCCTTATTTGTTGAACGTGTGGCTGATCTGATTTTAATTTAATGTACTTGTTCAATCTACAACTTGCAATTTTCAAACTATAGCCGATGGGAACTTATTATGGCCTTCGTTTAAAATGCACAAATTGTCCCGATCACCCGAGATCATTAAGACTTGATTAAATGACATATTCGAAATCTGTTTTGTTGTCAGACAATCAGAAGTCAGAATGCACTCTCAAATCGACATACCAACTCTCTAAACAACTATGTAGGTATATGGATCAAAATTGCTTGTTTGGACTCCAGGATTTATTTTGAAGGGTGTATATTTGGTGAAGTTAGCAAAGATGGTAACCTTTTTTCCATAAACTTTTTTCACCCTTGAGAGTTATGTTGTTAGTGATCGGAAGTGACGTGATAGTGCGTGCGGAACCCTGGAGCACTTAGACGTGGCCATCGGTGAGGCAAGGCTCATGACGTCACACAACCAGAACCAATAGACTAGACACGAAAGTGATACTTTGCGTATCGACTACAGGTTATCAATCTGTGTCACTCCTTGTGAGTGGAATGGAAGTGAAACATTTTGTTTTTGAATTTCCATCCAATACAGGTTTTTCCCACACTACAACGGGTATGTGGGTTTTCAGAAACAAAATGGGTCAAACCCGTAAAATCCGGGTCACTTGCCATGTATGTGATAACCTGGTACCAAGACATCCCGCTTTGATCGGACACCTGCCCCTGACCAATGACGTTTATTATTATTCAATTTAATTAAGAATGGGATTAAAATAAATTCATTTCAAGACCAAATAGGTACAGTCCTGCATTGGAGTCATCATAAGGAACCCAAACGAGCAAAAAACAAAGATGAAGTCATCAGGAGGAACCTGGAGAGGATTCATATTTCAGCTGCTACTTCTCTACCCTCAAATCCATCCAGGCACAGCCAAGTGAACCTCATTCAAAAAAATAAAGAAGTACTCAGATCGAAGATTAAATAATTCTGGCTGCCAGACCATGCTTCGGATCAGGTTGAAATTTAAAACACATATACCCCATCACGACTAGATCACAACTGTGAAGCTTCATGTCGATTTCATTAGCGGTTCAAGAGAAATAATTTTTTTAAGTTTTTCGCTCAATCCAATATGGCTGCCAGATCACGTGACATCAATTATTTGTGAATATTCCGTTGGCCCCAAGGCTTGGAGAACATTTGTGTGAAGTTTCCCCTTGATCTGTCCAGCCGTTCTGGAGAAGATGTTTATAGGTTTTAGGGTAAATCCAATATGGCTGCCAAACCATGTGACTTATGACATCATATGTGAGAACCTTTTGTTCCTCATGGATAGGTAGTCATATGTGTAAAGTTTCACCTTGATCTGTTCAGCCACTTCAGGGAGGAAGATTTTTGAAGTTTAAAAAAAACAAAACAATATGGCTGCTGAATCACATGACCAATGATGTTATCAATTTTTTTTTCTGTGGACCATTTTATTTTATTTTATTTTATTTTCATACGGACCTTCACAAGTTTTCATACTGATCAGATGTAGCGCTTTACTGATGCAATTATGATGTCAAAACGAAGGCACCGATGACGCCATCAAAATCACGTCATGAAAAACGCCGTTTGGAGAGGTTCTGGGCTGAAAGGATCGAAATCTCGATGATAAACGGTGCCCAGCTGATGATCCGGGCAGTTGGGAAATCAGTAAATTACTGACAAGTTAAGGTTATAACTTCAAGTAAAGTAACTTTTGTAAGTACATACCAGTACATAATATATTCGTGTGTGTGTGTGTGTGTGTTGTATATGTATATGTGTGTGTGTGTGTTGTATATGTATGTGTGTGTGTCTTGTTATGTCTGGCTTTCTTCTTGGGATTACATTGCAGTAATTGGCCTTTATTTTGATTCATTCCGTATGAGGAGTACTTGCCATGTCCCAAGTTTCAATTTTTTTCCTTAATGTGGTTTCACAGATAGAGGTCCAAAGTTTTTCTGTTTTTCCAACATGGCTGCCACACCACGTGACCTATGACGCCTATGACGTCATAATTGTCATTAAACATTCCACATGAGTAGTAGCTCCTATGATGAAAATTTTGTCTCAATCCGACAAACGCTTGTGGAGAAAAATACTAAACTAAAGTTCTATGTGGACAAACAGACAGACAAATAAACAATCAAACGGACCCAAGTGCAATACCCTCTCCTCCAGCGAGGGTAAAAATGGCCAAATCCCGGAAATTTCTCGATATTTAAAAAACCTGGCCGTACGGAGATTTCAGGACCAAAAGGGAGGACATGTCCGGGAAAAACTGGCCGTATGGTTCCAGCTCTGGACATTTAAAAGCATTACAGCTGAAATGCGATAAGCTGTAGAATATCTTAACCTGAACCAAATTTCAAAATGTAAACTGTGGAATTGAACTTAGCAGCAGTTCCGACTACTAAAAAAAAGTGTTCATTTGTCCAATTTTCACATTGTTTGATATTTTGTGTTTAGTCTGGTCAAGCCAGCCGTTCCAATTAAACAATTTCGTTGGAGTGTTTGCTTGAGCGCTTAATAGTGGTGGGCAGAATCAACTCCAAAGTACTCAATTCCAACGATGGAACCAAAAGCAATTGAGTAGAGAACCTGAATCGACGTCGATTCCAAGTAATTCCAACTTCACAGAAAGAATCGTTTTTTTTCAGGGGAAATTTATTTTCATCTCTATATTGGGCATCTTCTGCTTATACACAGCCTGGTAATGTACTAATTGAAAAGGAACAGGACCCTGGGGCATCCCGTTTGCAATACAGTCGCAAAAGCATGTCATCTGCAAACTAAACACACCCCAAAGGCGTGTTCCTTTGAAATGAATAGGAAGGCATTTCGAGTTGGCGGGGTAAAGCATGCTGATTCCTTTGCTGACAGATGGGTAGGCAATACATCGACTGATAGTTTTTGACAATATTTCGTTCAAAATGTCCAGAAGTGCAGTTTGGAACTATTTCGGGAAGGTGAAAGAATAATAGACTAACCTCATGAATATAATCCGTCCAATATGCCAAGCTATTTGAACACCAAACACCAGTGAGAGTACCTATTTGTGACAGTTGAGAATGTGGACTCAAGGCAACAAAAGTCTGCAACAGCAACAAGTTCGCTTTCACAATTGATGATTGAAAGCACATTCACCCCGGTAATGCCCTCGTACACTGCCTCTCCACCCCCCCCCCCACCTCACACTGCCTTCCCTCACCTCCCCTCATGCTGCCTTCCCTCACCTCCCCTCATGCTGCCTTCCCTCCAGATGGACGGAGGACAAGGGTTTATACTTGAACCCACAAAGAATAGACAGACTGAAGCAATCTTTAATAAATCGGGATTTAATGGATATAAATCAAATATTCATCATGGAAATAAATCAAACGTGATAATATAACGTTCGGTAAATTAAAGCCTAAAGTCGAGGCGCCTTCTACACACGGTTACAAAAACGGACAAGGGGAAAAGATAAAACCAAAGAAAAATCCCTCCCTGTCTTCTGGCACTTATGCTTCAGTCACATTTGGCTCGGCGGCCATAGGGTCTAAAAAATCTACGGCCACTAGCAATTATAGGGCGGCCGCAGTATTTCCACGGTCACACAATGTAGCAGTCACATATGGTTTTATTTTTTGGGTATCCGCACGGGGTATTTATAAATTGTGGAGACCGAAAACGTGGGGGTGCCGTACGGTCTTTGATTTGATGTCGCACGGTGACCTTAGGGCGTCCCTGCGGCGGCCATAGAATTTTCAAGGCAGACGCAAGGTAGCCTCAAGGTGCCCGCAAGACGACCGCAGGGGGGCCCTAAGGCGGACGTGGAAATAGTGCGGCCGCCGTAATTTTTTGGGGGTTGGCAAAATTCATTTTTCATTGATAAGAGCCTACGGAAAACACACAAATAGCACAAGCCCACCGTACGCCCAACGTACGGTCGACGTGGAACACATCTACATCATGGCTACGGCTTGTCGAATTGCTATGGCCAATCTAGAAATGAAAAAAGTTATAACTCCGCGCTTTAATTCCACGGAGAGCCATACGGCCTGTAAAAGATAGCCATACGGCGTAGGGCCACCCTGAGGCCACCTCAGAAACTCTGCGGCCACCGCACATTTCTGTCAATTAAAGGGGGGGGATACGGCCGCCGTATCCTAGCCGTAGAGCAAATGTGACTCATGCTTTACTGTAGCTTGGTGTCCAGAAGTGGTATCTTATGAGCTTTGGCGAACGAACCCGCGTCGTCCTGCGTGGCAGGCTCGCAAAATGGTGTCTAGCTGCTCTCTCGGCAGAAAGCGTATGGAAGGAAGTTCGTGTGGATGGTCCCTTTGTTAAGGGCCCAGGAACTGCCGTACAGTCTCTTTTCATGATCACACTTGCCGACGCCGCTCCTCTGCAAAAATGTCGCCGCCTTCTTCCCCAATGGCACAACACGAGACTCCAAGGTGTGGTCTCACACGACCCAGCTGAACAGTCAATGGCTAACGTCTTGCTCCATCATGCATGCAAATTCACACACACAAACAATGGGATTTGCATTGCCTTCATCACCATGTCGAGGAGAAGCAACCATGATGCTGTTCTCTTCTAAATGCCATCTCCTCATTCTGATGACACGGCCATCCATCATCCACCCCAGGGGCAAGGTCTCGCAAGTTGTCATTCCTGAAGGCGGGGTTTTCACTTGCTCGGAGATGTCCGGCTCAGTTGTTTTAAGGAGGTGATTGCTTTTTACTGCCGGTCTTGAAATGCAAAAACAGGAAAAGGTCATGGCGGGGGGTGGCAATCACATACTGGGAGAAATTAGCCTTAGACCCTACCTCGTTTAACACAGCACCACCCTCCGTTTGGTGACATGTAATACTTAAGCTCACAGTGTCCCAGCTTAATTTACATTGAGATGTCTTCTGCTCGTCCACGGACCATACTACTCCAGACAATCCTACCTTTGCTATGAAATTCCCCATCTACCCCACCAACCCCCATGGTGCGCTGCCTTCCATTCCCCTTCCCCTTGTGCTGCCTTCCGTTCCCCTTCCCCTTGTGCTGCCTTCCGTTCTCCTTCCCCTCGCGCTACCTTCCCTTCCCCTTCCCATCGTGCTGCCTTCCCTTCCCCTTCCCATCGCGCTGCCTTCCCTTCCCCTTGCGCTGCCTTCCGTTCCCTTTCCCCTCATGCTGCCTTCCCAATCCATTCCCGCCATGCTGCCTTCCCTTCCCCTCGTGCTGCCTTCCCTTCCCCTTCCCCTCGCGTTGCCTTCCCTTCCCATTCTCCTCATGCTGCCTTCCCTTCCCCTCGTGCTGCCTTCCCTTCCCCTTCTCCTCATGCTGCCTTCCCTTCCCCTCGTGCTGCCTTCCCTTTCCCTCGTGCTGCCTTCCCTTCCCCTTCCCCTCGCGCTGCCTTCCCTTCCCCTTCCCCTCACGCTGCCTTCCCTTCCCCTTCCCTTTGTGCTGCCTTCCCTTCCCCTTGCGTTGCCTTCCCTTCCCCCTCCCCTCCTTGCTCCTTCTCCCCTCCTCACTCCCCTACCCCTCCTTGCTCTCATTCCCTCTCTTAGTATTCTCATTGGTGAAGTGGCGGCTGGTATTTTGTAACATATATATATATATATATATATATATATATATATATATATATATATATATATATATATACATACATACATACATACATACATACATACATACATACATACATACATACATACATACATACATACACATATATTGGATTTGCTATATATGAGATATCCCTTATTGTCGGGTTTTCCGTGTGTGTGTGTGTGTGTGTGTGTGTGTGTGTCTGCAACGCGAGGCTCCACAGCACGAACCAGCAAACCGATTTCGATGAAACTTTGCCAACAGGTGGAATATATACTGAGAATGTGCGCGTTTGAATTTCGTTGCCTAGCAACCAACCGTTGCTGTGCAGCGGCCGAAAAACCGCATACAGTATTTTCAATACTTGTCCTTCAGTTTTGAATGTCGAGA
Source organism: Eptatretus burgeri (assembly GCF_056783735.1). Taxonomy (NCBI): domain Eukaryota; kingdom Metazoa; phylum Chordata; class Myxini; order Myxiniformes; family Myxinidae; genus Eptatretus; species Eptatretus burgeri. Next base: position 107,238,432 of record NC_140968.1, read on the forward strand.
AACGAGACTTCGGAATTAAACACTTCGAGATATTTAGAAAATTTTACTCGAGCCGATTTTTGATTGAGGTTTTATTTTTCAAATGGTCGTCCTTCAAAAATCTGGTGTCTATTTACCGTCATTTAAGGTGTGTATACAGTGTTTGTAAGGAACTACACCGTCGTTCCACCTTCGATCTCTCCTCGATCCAAACGTTATTGACCAAAGTGAAAAGGATCCAAAATAAATGGAATCACCGGCATTTCTGTCTTTGTGGATTTCTAATAATATAATGTTTATTTATTTACCGAAAACGATTCCACGACCCACACACAACCTTCAATGATTTATTTATTTACCGAAAACAATTCCACGACCCACACACCACTTCAATTATTTATTTATTTACCGAAAACAATTCCACGACCCACACACCACCTCCAATTATTTATTTATTTACCGAAAACGATTCCACGATCCACACACCACCTTTAATTATTTATTTATTTATTTACCGAAAACGATTCCACGACCAACACACCACCTCCAATTATTTATTATTTAAAGTGGGAGTGGCGTAGGAAAGTGGGCGTGGCTTATGAAAAATATTGTGTGGCTCAGGAGGTGTGGTCAAACAAGAGTATTGAGAGAAGTTTATCGGGTTTTGTGTGTGTGTGTGTGTGTGTGTGTGTGTGTGTGTGTGTGTGTGTGTGTGTGTGTGTGTGTGTGTGTGCAACGCGAGGCTCCACAGCACAAACCAGCAAACCGATTATTTTTCAACTAGTAGTCCTTCAAAAATAGGGTGTCTATTTACCGTCATTTTTTATGAGGAGAGCCAGTTGGCAAAATACGCAATAGGAAAAATCTTGCCAGGCAGAGGAACAATTCTATGTGAAACAATACGTCTTGGCAATGAATCTTCGTCGGTTGATCGGTCAGAATGAAAAGTATCGTATCCAGCGCTTCGATCCTATCGAATCCCTCGTCGCCTACCGGCTTGTTAATGTAAAAGTCCATCAAAAATGATCGGTTGGAATTATTTTATTTGAAATATTCAAGGATACGATTTTTTGTCCTTTTGTCCGTTGCCTGATGGAGTACTGCTCTCCCCTCTGGGCTGGTGCTCCTGCCTCCCACCTTTCTCGGCTTCACGCTGTCGAAACCAGGGCATTTAAGATCATCGGCATCTGCAATGAAGCTGAGTCTTTGGGCCTCTCACTCAATCACCGCAGGTTGGTCGGTGGTCTTTCTGTCTTCTACCGACTCCTCTCCAGCCATGCCCCCCCTGCTCTCTCTGCGATTTGTCCCCACCACATTTCCACAGGGCGCTCAAGGTCCGCCAACAACCCCCTTCTGGTAAAACTACCAAAATCACGAATCACTGCTCATCTTCACTCTTTCATTCCTCTTTTTTCCCGCCTTTGGAATAAACTTCCTCACTCTATTCTTTCCCATTCTTCCCTCCAGGCTTTCAAAACAGCTGTTCACCACCACCTCTTATCTTCCCCCATCCAAATCCTCGATCTTTTCTACCCCCGATAATCCACCCTAGCCCACTTCCTTCATTTCTCCTGCTTTCCTTCCTGAAAGTCCCTGAAATGTCCATCTTCTCTTCGCCATGTTCCCCGTCCCATCCCCATCCCTCTCCCTTCCACAGTTCACCTAATGTGTCTGTTCCCCACTGTTTTGTCCCTTCCACTCCCGCCCCTCTTGTCTCATGCCCCCTTGCTGTGAGTTGTGTGTTAGCTCTCATACGAGCCTCGACCAAGGTATACAAAAAAAAAAAAATACTGGAAGATATGATGTTTCATAGCAAGAAGCATTATTTTCAACACGACAGAAATAAACCATTTTTTAAACATTCATAGAAGTATTTATAATACATTATTTAAAAAACCCTATTTTCTTTATCTTCTGGGATGCTTTGTTTCGATGGTACAACCTCGTGCCAAAGTCAGAATCCTCAGTGAAGCGTC
>NC_140968.1:107252886-107290386 GCF_056783735.1 Eptatretus burgeri
TGTGTGTGCAGCCATGATGTTTCCTGTGTGTGCAGCCATGATGTTTCCTGTGTGTGCAGCCATGATGTTCCCTGCGGGTGCAGCCATGATGTTTTCAGTCCATCCATTCTCTGAAACATGATGCAAGTCATTTGAAACTGGTTCACAATGCATGTCTGTCTCTAGGAGGGTTTGCCGTTTATTGTTCATATCGCCAAGGCAATTTCAACACATTACTCCCTCTCATGTGACGTCATCTGTGCCTATTTGGCAATGAAATGTTCCAGTGAAGGTGTTCAGTGTGTTTTGAAGCTCAGCGTTAAACCGTGCCATTGTTTTGTCATGGTTGGTCATAGTTTGTGCAGGGTGAAATGGCGTTGTGATGCACTGGCTTCGTTTTAGCTTCATATCCAGGGATTTTGTCATTGACCCCATTGGAGATAGATTTAATACTCCAGCAGGCTGGGACTGTGCATGCAGCAAAGGCAACACCAATTTCAGGGAGAACTTCCTGTTGTCCACTGCAGAATAAATTGCATAAGTTACAACTTCCATTTGCTCAAGTTAGTTCTCACCTACAGTGGGGAGAACAAGTATTTGATACACTGCCGATTTTGCAGGTTTTCCCACTTACAAAGCACGTAGAGGTCTGTAATTTTTATCATAGGTACACTTCAACTGTGAAAAACGGAATCTAAATCAAAAATCCTGAAAATCACATTGTATGATTTTTAAATAATTAATTTGCATTTTATTGCATGAAATAAGTATTTGATCACCTCCCAACCAGTAAGAATTCCGGCTCTCACAGACCTGTTAGTTTTGCCTTTAAGAAGCCCTCCCATTCTCCACTCATTACCTGTATTAACTGCACCTGTTTGAACTCGTTATCTGCATAAAAGACAGCTGTCCACACTCAAACAATCAGACTCCAACCTCTCCACAATGGGCAAGACCAAAGAGCTGTCGAAGGACATCAGGGACAAAATTGTAGACTTTCACAAGGCTGGGATGGGCGACAGGACAATAGGAAGGCAGCTTGGTGAGAAGGCAACAACTGTTGGCGCAATTATTAGAAAATGAAAGAAGTTCAAGATAACAGTCAATCTCCCTCGGTCTGGGGCTCCATGCAAGATCTCACCTCGTGGAGCCTCAATGATCATGAGGAAGGTGAGGGATCAGCCCAGAACTACACGGCAGGACCTGGTCAATGACCTGAAGAGAGCTGGGACCACAGTATCAAAATTAACCATCAGTAACACACTACGCCGTCATGGATTAAAATCTTGCAGCGCACGCAAGTTCCCTATACTCAAGCCAGCGCATGTCCAGGCCTGTCTGGAGTTTGCAAATGACCATCTGGATGATCCAGAGGAGGAATGGGAGAAAGTCATGTGGTCTGATGAGACCAAAATAGAGCTTTTTGGTTTAAACTCCACTCGCCGTGTTTGGAGAAAGAAGAAGGATGAGTACAACCCCAAGAACACCATCCCAACCGTGAAGCATGGAGGTGGAAACATCATTATTTGGGGATGCTTTTCTGCAAAGGGGACAGGACAACTGCACCGTATTGAGGGGAGGATGGATGGGGCCATGTATCACGAGATCTTGGCCAACAACCTCCTTCCCTCAACAAGAGCATTTTCGATGGGGCGTGGCTGGGTCTTCCAGCATGACAACGACTCGAAACACACAGCCAGGGCAACTAAGGAGTGGCTCCGTAAGAAGTATCTCAAGGTCCTGGAGTGGCCTCGCCAGTCTACAGAGCTGAACCCAAGAGAAAATCTTTGGAGGGAGCTGAAAGTCTGTGTTACCCAGCGACAGCCCTGGAACCTGAAGGATCTGGAGAAGATCTGTATGGAGGAGTGGGCTAAAATCCCTGCTGCAGTCTGTGCAAACCTGGTTTAGAACTACAGGAAAGGTCTGATCTCTGTAATTGCAAACATAGGTTTCTGTAACAAATATTAAGTTCTGTTTGTCTGATGTATCAAATACTTATTTCATGCAATAAAATGCAAATTAATTATTTAAAAATCATACAATGTGATTTTCAAGATTTTTGTTTTAGATTCCGTCTTTCACAGTTGAAGTGTACCTATGATAAAAATTACAGACCTCTACGTGCTTTGGAAGTGGGAAAACCAGAAAAATCGGCAGTGTATCAAATACTTGTTCTCCCCACTGTATAACACGGGTCTCAGGAAGGGGGTTGTCACATTCGGTGGTGTAATGGTTCGAGTGTCTTCCCTGAGTGTGAGAAGTCAATGGTTTGAACCATGGCTGAGTCAGAACAAAGTCTTTAACAATAGTACGTGCTGCTTCGTTGCTCGACACTGAACATTTAAAAAGTGATAGATCACGAAAAACAACCGTAGGTTGGCAACCATTGTGCAAGCTTGATAGGTCTAAAATGGCTTCCTCCTGTGTTCAAGTTCTTTGTAAAATAACTTATTATTATTATTATTATTATTATTATTATTAATGTCAGACAGGTTATTGTGCCACAAGAACGCTTTTGCAATGAGTACCTTTACAGAGAAGAGTTCATACATCCCACCTGTCTAAGCAGAGTTCGACGCATCATCTCGATTTGCACCAAAATGAACAATATCCTGTACTCACTGAATGTAGGTTCAGAACTCTGACTTTCATTGTGACTTGGCAGTTAATGTTTTGTCTGAACTCGTCATTCCAGGCCATGGGTGTAGATATGCAGCAGGAGACAGGCACAGGCTCTTGATTGTACAGTGAAAAACTATTCCGTGCACCTTATGAGCCAGGACTTGTATGGGTGGCAAACAATGCAAGAAGTGCTGACCGAATTCAGTGGATGGTGAAAGACTGTGACGGACTTGTCAGCCTAACCCCATGGCTTCTTCAATGGCTCACCTTCCTGCCATTAGAGGCAGAGTGGTTCAGGAATTGTCAAATCCAAACCGCCTTCTCTGCCAAGAGAGATTTGTGACCCAACGACAGGGTCTGCAAGATATCAGATGCCCACAGATGAATCTTGTGTTTCATTCCACCAGGTTTCTGAACTCCTCCGTCTCATCGGATGGTGGGAGAGGAGGGAGCGTTTGGTTTAGTTGCTCACCACAAGACCACATGGCAGGTTGTACTGGGTCACATGGTTCCAATATCAGGCTAACTGCCTGACTTGACATACATTTAATGGATTAACGAAATGATTGAAAATACAATGGATGACCTTGAAACGTTGTCAGGGCATGTAATACGAGTGCAGGTACAATGTGAAGGTTGATTCACACGTCACGTGTCACATTGCTTTGACGGTTCATTTAGCCCTTCCTCGTCTGAGTGTTATTGTGCAGTCCTTGTATCTCTTGATTATATCTACATGATGAATCGGAACCGTTTACATCATTCTACCTTTTTGGCTGATCAGATAACAACTGAGCAATTTCCTCCATAAATGGTATCGGAAAACTTGCACCAGTGAGGTTGAGGTTAAAATAGATGTCATAAAACAAAGGTGTGTTCACAGTGGAAATCCTTGTGCACTGATCTGGAGAATCCTTACAAGCACAGGGGATGCAACAATCTGAAAAAGAGAGACATGTTCGGCTGTGAGTGCGATTTGTTTACTGATTTAGAAATAACACCTCCATGTTCGAGCAACGACGACGTAGGATAGTATAAACCACTAACACCCAATGTGTTTCAATATTACTCACTCAACAACACCAACCACCACACTGGGTTCTACTGGGATATCATAAGGTAATTTTCCAGGTAAAATCCAATGCACTGGACGAGTTTCGAGCCCGAGCATACGAACCAACTTTGTGTAAGTTTTCTCTTAAATCCTTACAAGAGAGTTCTGTCGATATTGATCATAAATGGAAGCCAATGTCGGTGCAAATGGACGGCACGCCAACGCGCTAAACGGTGATGTATCATTTTTTTTCCAATGCCCAACGTTCATATTTCCACTACAGGCATCTCTGACATACACAATACTTGATCGCTCTACATTTTTCCAGATATCGATTCATATTTATGCAACGAGGCACGGAATGCTTTTAAAAAGGAAGATTCAAGAGTCGAGGTCCCAAAGGGCCACCCTTTAGAATCACCCTCATCAGAAATGTCCCACGGTGACCCAGAGGGATTCCTTCAGACTCTTTTGAAATGAAGAAATTAATGAAGCACATGGAATATTCTATTAAAAAGGTCGGAATTGTTTAAGATCCTCTGCTTTGAGGTCATAACATTTGGAATAGTGGAGATCCTTCTTCAGGTCTGTTGTTTGGAAGCTTTCTCTGAGTGATGGCCGGACCGTGGTGCCTCTTAAAGACATTAAAGGATTAGACCTTTACCTTGAGAGCCCCTGGCAGAGTAAATTTCACGTTTTCACTGCACAATAAAAATAGCATTTAAATCGTGTCCCTGGATTTGTGTCTCATGGTTGTCCTTTTGTCTGGCTACCCTTGGGGCTTGCCCTTTGGATAAAAAGCCCTCTTCAGCTCGCCCCCACCTCTCTTCTCCCCCTTTCTTCTGCTCCTTTTTCTTGGAGCTGAAAAGCATTCCGAGCCTGGTTTGAGGATAATTGTGTTACTTGTTGCCGGCTGATGGATAAATGGGAAGATTGATGAAGTTGCGATGGTGGCCATGACAATATAATTGGCTCATGTGAGATCGACTTTAAGGCTTTTATTTTTATTTTCCTTTTGTTACGTTGGGTAGTACAAGTAGGTTGTTAGGTTTTGCCCTTTTCTACTCGGTGCTTCCTTGTCATTGGTTATCCGTGAAGCAATGTGATCACACACTTGTATAAATGTGGTTAAAAATGTCTTATGGGACTGATTTACACAAGGATACACAAGGAACTTTGGCACAGGACGAGGTCATTCGGCCTATCATGCCTGTACTGCACCAACCCCAGCATCATCACCCATCCACACACAAGTTACCTGCAAGTCCTGTTAAAATCCCAATATTCCTCTATCTCCAATGCACCCAGGTAGCTCTCTAATTCCAATTTTAAATCTATCCACCTCCTTCACTACCACTACCTTTCTGAGGAGACCATTCCATGTATTAACCACTCGCTGACTGAAGGACACCTGCCTTAAACTGTCCTGACTCTCATCTTCTTTACCCTCAACCAACAGCCCCTGGTCCTAACAATGTCCACTCTGCTGAGAAAACTCCACTGCACTCATCTTGTCCACACCCTTCATCATTTTTAACATCTCAAGGAAGTAGCACTTCCTTGTGCATTTCCTCAAGGAAGCAGCAGGTACTTTTATGAACGTTTTTGGAATGACTCAGCCGGGGTTCAAACTCCCGACCGCCCAGACTCAGAGTGGGCGCTCTAGTCATCACATCGCCGAGAATGGTTCCAGAGTTTCCTTTTGTGCACGCACGATGTGTCCAAGCTACACCAGTTCGTTTTATCCACCAGCTCTTCTGATGTACATGCTGGTCTCATTTGTTGAAGAACTGATTTGTTTGTTCTTCTTGCAGTTCATGGAACTTTTATCATTTGTCTCCAAAACCACATTTCAAATCTGTCAATCTTCTTCTTCCTCTCTCTTTTTCACTGTCCACGACTCACATCCATACATTGCAGCTGGAAATATCAGAGTATTCCGCAGCTTCCCCTTGGTTTGTATCAATATCACATTTGTATTTCCAGATCTTTATCAATCCTGACATTGCTGTTCTCCCCAATGTCAACCATCTGTTAATTTCTCCTTCACATCCTCCACTCACTTCAATCTTATAACCCAGGAAGATGAAACTTTACATGATTTACACATCATCTCCCTCTATGTCCTCTACACCCACCTCAAATGGCTGACAATAAACTTGTCAACTCTTCTCCCTACACACTGCCTCCAGCTCACTCTACATACCTCTTCCTCTCGTGCACCTCCTCCCAATGTACTGATAATTCCCCCAACAGGACCTGCCTTGTTATACCTGACCAGATGACAATGTCATTTTGCAACATTGTCACACAGATTTCCTCCAGGAATACCATTTGCTGCTTTAGCTCTGCCACCACCTGCCAATTCCAAGCACTTGGCAAATCTCTTCCCTTCATCCTCCTCCTGCCTCTTATAACCTGTCCCTCTCTTACAATGGCCACCTCTCTACCATCGACCTCCTTCTCCTTCTCTCTCTCGTCTCCCTCAATCTCATCACCCATCATGGTACCATCTCCACCACCATTGCTAGCACTTCATCGTGCTGCCTCCGATACCTTCATTCTGCCAATGCTCGTGAGTATGCACTCATGGTGCATGCTGCGTCGTTCCGTGACAATGTTTGTTTTGTCCATCCTAAAAAAAGGTCTAAATTTCAGTATCATCCCTGAATCCATACCTGTGACCCAGATTGTGGCTAGTGTGGAGTCAGCCATTACAAATTTACTGGCGGAGGAGAAGACCATTACCACGAAACATGGGTCTCAGACCATTGGGGCCTTCTTACACATAAACAAACCCGAACATAATCTCTTGGTGCTATAACTGAAGGCTATGAAAAGTCTGAGAAACAGGAAAGGCTTGATCTTTACACCAGCAGACAAAGGCAGGGCAGTAGTAGTAATGGACAAGGAGTCGTACCATGGTAAAATCGTATCACGATGGGAGGATGGAAAAACGTCAAAAATTACCTGATGGCCCAACTCCGAAGCAACAGTCCTTCAACACAACATTGTCCATGCAAAAACGAGCAGGCAGGCTGAGCAACCAGGATTACAATTGCCTCAACTACAGCAATGGTTTCAGCACCCAGACCTAGATGGTCTTCCCAAGATCCACAAAGACAATGTCCCTCTGAGAACCATTGCATCCTTTGTTAATGCTCCGTCTTACTGACTGGCTGGTTTCCTTGCATGTATCATTGGCAGGTTTGCAGACAAAACTGATAAAACAATCAAGAACAGTGGTAAATTTGTCAGGAGAATAAGAAAGGTCAGAATCCTAGAAGATGAGGCGATGATATCTTTTGATGTAGTTTCGCTCTTCATCAATATCCCAGTCGATCCAGCGGTGAGCGGTACACTCGATCGGTTGAACCATTCAAATGATTGGAAAATGGCTTGTCAGAAGAGCCAACTAACACCTGAGGATGTTGATGGCCTGCTGGAGATGTGTCTAAATAGCACGACCTTCATCTATGACGGTGCACACTACTGACAAATATTTGACACAAGTATGGGTTCACTGGTCTCTCCTGTTGCGGCTAATTTTGGTGATGGAGGAACTCGAACAAAAGATATTTTAGTCTCATGAGAATTGGCTCCCATGGTACTGGAACAGGAACTTGGATGACATGTTTCCCATTGTGCATAGAGACGTGGTAGACCACCTTCTAGTGCAACTTGGCCAGGTATTTCCCAGCATTCGTTTAACAAAATAAATTGTAAAGGAAAAAAATTGGTCTTTTTTGGATGTGGATGTTTACTGGAAGTCTGATGGCTCCCAAAATATGCCATTTTACAGGAAACTAACGCACACCAACGGATTGCTAGATTTTAACTCCTGCAACCCATTCACCTCCAAATGTAGTCTGGATCTTGGCAGCATGGGTATGGACTGTCATCTTCCAAAGCCGATGCATTGAAAGAAATCAGATTAGTTAGAGGAGTCCTGCTCAGAAATGGGTAGCTCAAAGGGATACTCTCCACCTTGAAAGAACCAAAACGGACAGAATGGAAGGAGCCAGACACGCTTGGGTACTGTGTACTGCCATACTACCCGGACTTTTCCAAAGGGATTGGCAAGATAGTATGCAGCGCGTGGATTGGTGTAGCGTACAAGTCTCTCGTGTTTTTAATGGCATTACAGGTTGTGCGTAAAGGACACAATATCGACTGGTGACAAATCCTGGTGATTTGCCATTCGTCATGCAGACACGTGACCAATTCTACTTTCGTATTTGAATCAAAGGTGACATGAACATGATAGAGCAGTGACGCTTGGAAAGGTGACACAGTCAGCCATCGTACGCCATTGCCTGCAATCTTACCCGTGACCAATCTGGCGTCATTGCCACAAATTTGACTTTGATGGGACCCGTGTCCTCGACATGATGGATAACAAGACAGATTGATACTGAAAGCCTGGTACGTCAAGAGCCGAGAGGGTGGTCTCACTGGGGAGACTGTGGATTATTCCCACACATTACACACCTCTGATACAAATGGCAAAAACTGGATGGTGCAAGCAACCTGACAAGGTGAACAAAAAACACATGCTCGGTCCCCAACACCACACGCACACAATATCTAACGGGAACTCCACCAACCACACAACCCATACGTCATCGCATCAAACCTGCAAACGAACCCAGCCATGTCCTTACCCGGAAACACAAAAACAATTAAAATCACGAACATCCACTCACCCCCACACATACAACACCAGATCATGAGTAAGTAAAAAAAAGAGCAGAGCAGACCATCAGTGATGCGATTTGATGTTTATTTGCTGAATGTTTGGCAAAATAAAAACACTCCATTGACCTTATGCACCAGCACATGACCGGAAATGAGTGGTCGCATCGGGGATAAAAGCAGACACGTGCTCAAACGTGGGGTCTTTTGGCATAAGGAAGCTCGCTGGGAAGTGGGTGAAATGTTAAGAATAAAGAGGTGCAGACGGTCTCGCCTAAAACCGGATCTGTTGCTTTTTTATTCGTTAAATTATCAGAGTAGATCAAGTTTACTTTTTGGTTGGATGCGCCTTTCTTCTTTTTAAAATGTATAATCCCAACCGCACCAATCTGATACCGTACAAGTAATAAAAGCATTGTTAAAAATGCAAAAAGATGTCGGGGTGTTCCTCCAAAAAGAATATAAACAAGGTGGAGATGGTCATGAGAAATGATCAGTTCAAACCAACCCGACATCTATCTTCCAATTATGGTTGTCCCGAGAAAAGACAAAGTTTATATATATATATATATATATATATATATATATATATATATATATATATATATATATATATATATATATATATATATATAAAACACTTGCATGTGTCACATACATACATCACATACATACATACATACATACATATCTCTCTCTCTGTCTCTGTCTCTGTCTCTGTCTCTGTCTCTGTCTCTGTCTCTGTCTCTGTCTCTGTCTCTGTCTCTGTCTCTGTCTCTGTCTCTGTCTCTGTCTCTGTCTCTGTCTCTGTCTCTCTCTCTCTCTCTCTCTCTCTCTCTCTCTCTCTCTCTCTCTCTCTCTCTCTCTCTCTCTCTCTCTCTCTCTCTCTCTCTCTCTCTCTCTCTCTCTCTCTCTCTCTCTCTCTCTCTCTCTCTCTCTCTCTCTCTCTCTCTCTCTCTCTCTCTCTCTCTCTCTCTCTCTCTCTCTCTCTCTCTCTCTCTCTCTCTCTCTCTCTCTCTCTCTCTCTCACACACACACACACACACACACACACACACACACACACACACACACACACACACACACACACACACACACACACACACACACACACACACACACACACACACACACACACACACACACACACACACACACACACACACACACACACACACACACACACACACACACACACACACACACACACACACACACACACACACACACACACACACACACACACACACACACACACACACACACACACACACACACACACACACACACACACACACACACACACTGTTGCTGATGTGATGGGTATGCTCATGGGACAGTCTCGTTGGATTGCATGCCTTGGCAGTGGGGTCAAGGTGCACATCCCAAGCTGTTTTCAATGTTTTGTTTTTTAAAACTTTTTTGTTTCTATTAAAATAAAAGTTACAGCTGAAGTGGAGTAATTGGCAGAGCCTATGCAACTGTTTAGTCAGAAGAGCTTTATCAAAACAAAATCTATATACACACATAGGTGTTGTTATCAGGTCAGGCCAGATCAGATCTGTGACTTGCTACAGGTATGATGTAAACTAGCCTGTTTCATGGTCGGGTTGTCGGAGACAAAACCATCTCCCCCCACCAGGTTTCCTGGTAAGGAGGGTGTATGTTATGGACACCCACCAGGATTAAAAAACAAAATCTGTCAAAGGGTGGAGGATCTCCTTGTGAGCCAAAGGCCATGCACATCTAGTGCCCAACTGTGTCTGTGGATGTCCTGCAGCAGTTGAGTTCCTTTTTTCAGGAGGCTGGTGGCAGGATTTGCACTCCAACCATGGTAAAACTCTTCACTCCACAAAGCACAAGAAAAATGCAAAGAAAATTGAAAACCCACTCCGTGGGAGGACCTTCTGTGCAGCTCCCCTCCGCAGGGCAGCTCACCGGATGACGGGATTGGGGCAAAGCTTTCGGGAACCACACTCTTTAAGGAAGGGAGGAAAACCACGGGGTAACCTTCCCGGGTCAGATTACGGTTGTGTTTGTCAGGGTGGTGATGAGTTGTCATCCACCTTATGGCAGTCTCCTTGAATTAACCTGAGACGGTCCCTTCAGGTGGTGCCTGGAATGTCCTATCCCGAAGAGAGGATGATCACCTGTCTCTGTTATCATCTGAGCTCAAGCGTTTGGACATCGGGATTGCAGCTCTCTCTGAGGTTCAGAGACCGGATTGCGGCGAGATAATGGCGGGTGGTTACACCTACTATTGGTCTGGTCGCTCTGATGGTTACCATGCCCAAGGAGTTGCTGTAGCTGTGTCAAATAAGCTGACCCCAATGATAATTCAGGTAACACCGGTTGACAAGCGTATTATGAGACTGAGGATTCGTCACTCCTTGGGTGTCATTTCCATGGTCTCTGTATATGCTCCAACTGAGGTGAGTGATCTCACCATGAAGGATGCATTTTATGCCGCCCTCGAGTCTGTGGTTGATCAGTGCCCCAGACAAGATACACTTCTAGTTTTGGGGGATTTCAGTGTATCAACTCGAACTGATAGGGATGGTTATGAGGTGTGTGTTGGTCCCCATGGGTCTGGAACTGTGAACCACAATAGCACTAAGTTCCTTGACTCTGCAAGAAGTCATGGACTTAGGGTGGCTAGTTCATGGTTTCAATGCCCACAGGCTCATTGCTGGACTTGGTATTCCAACGCTGGTGGTGTGGCAAAGGAGATTGACCATGTGCTCGTTGATTGATGCTGGAGGATGATCCAGAACTGCAGGATGAGAGTGTAGCTAAGGAGTTTGTGAACAGGCTGGGTGGAGATTTGGGGGGTCTGGGTGATTTGAGGAATCCTGAAGAGTTATGCAGTGCCTTCAAGACCACCATCCTTGATGTTGTCGGTGGATGATTTGGAACTCATCAAAGGGCGAAGAAGAATTTTGTCTCTCAAGGGACACTGGATACCATTGACCAGAGGCACAGGGCCAGGCTGAATGGCAGAGCTGAAATGTTCAGGGAGTTGAGGTGTGAAGCTGTATGTGTGCTAAGGGTGGACAAAGAAGCCTATGTTCAAGGAATCTGTGAGGGGGGTAAAGCATCAACTGTGGTCAAGTGATTCTCATCCTGCTTGCAGGGGAATTTGTGCATTGTGTTCCTCCAAGCCAATCTCTCGATGTGCTGCAGTTAGAGTGGAGGTTGGTGGTCTCTTGACAGAGGAGTCCGAAATGAAGGCCTGCTGGGCCGGTTACTTTGAGCAGCTGTACCAGGCTGATCCACCAGATGTTGAGTTTGATGTCAGGGATGTTGCTATCCCTATTGCTGACCCTCCAAGCAACTGTGATTTACCTTCGTTTGTTGAAACACAGGCTGCAGTGAACCGGTTGAAATGAGGTAAAGCTCCAGGGATCTGTGGCATCCACGCTGAACTTCTCAAGGCTGGTGGAAATGCTGAACTCATGTTGTTGCATGCACTTCTGTGCTCTGCCTGGAACACAGGCATCATCCCAACTGACTGGAAGAGGGGCCTTGTTGTTCCTCTCTGAAAAGGGAAGGGTGATCGCCAGGACTGCAACAACGACCGAGGGGTGACGCTGCTCTCAGTGCCGGGCAAGGTCTTTGCTCGGATAATTCTTGATAGGGTTCACCACCATCTGCTTGAGCACCAGCGCCCAGAGCAGTCAGGCTTTACACCAAAGAGGTCAACGATTGACCTTATCCTTGCTCATCGGGTACTCACCAAACACAGATAAGAGTTTCAGCAGGGGCTGCTTGCAGCTTATATTGATCTTTGCAAGGCATTCGATTCAGTGAATGGTGATGCCCTCTGGAGGATTCTTGGTTTTCGAGGGGTGCGACCAAAACTGATTAATCTGATGTCTGAACCCTACGTCGGTTTGGCCTGGGGAGTCATGGATTCACTGGATCATGGGGTGTGTCGCTGCCGGTTCCTGTGCGGGAGGACGAAAGTCTGAGCCTTCAGATCCTTGGTGCTTCCAGTCTTTCTCTACGGATGTGAGACTTGGACTCTGAGCAGGGATCTGAGATGGAGAGTCAATTCATTTGGTGCCAGATCTCTTCAGAGAATCCTTGGCTATCACTGGTCGGACTTTGTGTGAAACGAGCAGTTGCTGAGAGAGACTTAAATGACATTTGTTACCTGTATAGTCTGTGAGTGTCAGCTGCGGCTGTGTGGACACGTGGCTCATTCTCCCGACGCTAATCCTGCTCACCAGCTTCTCTCATCAAGGGAGTCTCGTGAGTGGAGGAGGCCAATGGGCCAACCACGTGCCTCATGGTTGCAGCAGGTTGATCGGCATCTCAAGGAGATGGGAGTGGGCCAGGCATCTGCTTGGGGGATGGCCAGACGGAGGCCTCTGGAGTACCGGCGGAAAGTGGACGCAGCGACGCGCTGCTCTGGTACATGCTCCCATACCGCGCGCACACACACACACACACACACACACACACACACACACACACACACACACACACACACACACACACACACACACACACACACGTGCGTGCCACCTCTTTTACATCTGACTGGGATTCATCAACTAATTCTGTTATCAATGTACAGCACAGTTTATTGTATGATTCATAAAAGTAACATGCTCTTCCATGTTGTGGCCGATAATATGGTGAACCACATGGCTGACAATATGGCTGAGACGTACGCACACTTGCCTCTAAACTGCCGAGCCTGGGTTTGAATCCCGACTCAGCGATAAAGTATCATTCCAGTGTTTCACAGGTGGGGTGATTCATCAATGTGTGTGCCATCCCTCGGATGGACGGTAAACATGCGTATTGTCTGCTGGCATGAGTTGATGGACATTAAAGACCCAACGGTGTCCATCGTGAAGAGTATGTGAGCTATCCCCGACACCTTGAACAAATTACAAATTCCCTCCCTTACTACTGCTGGGAAGGCAATGGAAAACTACCCAGTATAAAGCTTGCTGAGGAAGCTACTTGGGTGGTACCGACACAGCGATGCCCTGTGAAAAGTATGGTATGAAAGACAGAGAGAGCAGAGACTGAGAGAGGAGAGAAAGAAAGAGAGAGAGAGAAGATAGAGGAGAGAGAGGGAGAGAGAGAGAGCACAGAAACACCATACAATGGGCATGGGAATCTGTTGCAAGATCAAAAATAATTTGCACAAACATGGTTTTTCCACAAAAGGTGATGAGAGACGCAAGCAAGAGCAAGGCAATTTGTACAATAAATATCCTTTGACACCCAACCTGAGACTTAAAAGCCAGAATAACAAAGGAAAATCAAATCCAATAATTCTGAGTTTCTCTCACCAGTGATTAATGTTTGCCACCAATTGACTATTGAGGCAGAAGAATCAGCTACTCAGCCACAGCAAGCATGGATCTGATCCCCTACAAAGTTGAATATCACTCGAACATTGCCCTTCTTGTGCAGCAACAAATGAGGATGCCACAAAATTGTGAATAATGTCCTTGGGAGGGATACCAAACCAGTGATGTCATCTTTACTTTCGTGAGCACATCTGAATGTATATCACAAGAGTGAGGTTATCAGCTGGTACAATGATGACATTAATCCTTCCCGTTAATGGTGGAAGTTTGGAAAATGGGAGAATGAAGAACCAGTCTCACCCATGAAGGTGTGTCAATCTGAATCGATGGACAGGTAGAACGATGAATTAAATCAACAGGGCGTTCATTGCAGTGCACCAAGCACAGTGGGACACAAGAGGAAGCTGACGTTTCGGGCATTAACCCTTTGTCGGGGCTGACGCCTGAAATATCAGCTTCTCCTTGCTTGCCATGGTGGTTAGCATTCCTCGGTCGTTAACATTCCTCAGTGGTTAGCATACCTCGGTGGTTAGCATTCCTCGGTGGTTATCATTCCTCGGTAGTTAGCATTCCTCGGTGGTTAGCATACCGGTGGTTAGCATACCTCTGTGGTTAGCATACATCGGTGGTTAGCATACCTCGTTGAATGTTCTGTTGATTCCATCCTTGCGGTAAATGACACGTGGGTAAAGAAAATACACACATTCAAAAATGGTAACTCGATCTCAGTTCATTAAAAATGGAATGTGCATTAATTAAGTAATTGGCATATTAATGATTAGTATGATGTAACCGAAGAGAAATGAGGTTTCAGGATCCTGCAGGTAATGAGGCCCACACAAGATGAAGTCCTTTCTAATCAGAAAAGTAATTATTTGACAAAAGTGGTGCAAGACACAAAGAACCGTCAGAACATCAGCTCTCAGTATCCAAAACGTACAAAGCATTTTGACCCTCTACCAATTAATGATTGAGTTAATTACTCCATCTGGGCCTTAATCCACACATGGTTCGAGTAAGAAAGCCCACCTCTAACATTTGTCGTCTAGTTATACAATATCAGTTCTTCCCCCCCCCCCCCACCTCCGACTTATCGATTTAATTTTTGGGGTTATTTTTAATAGATTGTCGAGGCTCGTGGAAGAGCTATAATTAATACACTGAACAGGTGAGGAGACAAAAGGAACAACGGAGAGAGAGGGGCGGGGGGGGGGGAGCGGACACCAATGATAGAGTTGAAGGTCAAGATCGAGGGAGACTTGGACAAAAAATGGGTGTGGGGAGGAATGAATAGCAGGAGACGATGCATGGAGTGAACATGATGGATGTAAAAGTTAACTCCAAGGAGGGAAAACTAGAAATTTGGAAAGAGGAGGGAATGGGGTGCGGGTTGGGGTTAATGAAGGTAGAAAATGTGATGGCTTTGGATTGGGGGCGATCTGAGATGGTGGTGGTGAACAACTGTCTTGAAGACTTGGAGGGAGGAATTAGATTGAAGAAGATGTAGAAGTTGATTCCGCAGGCAAGAAAAAAGAGAAACGAATGAGTGGAGGTGAACAGTGATCCTGGATTTTAGTAGTTTCACCAAAAAGTAGTGGACGGTAGACCGTGTGGACCCTGCAGAAATCTGGTTGAAGGTGGGGGGAGGGGGGGTCAGGGAAAGAGCAGCTCGGGTGCACGACCAGAAAGGAGGCGGCAGAAGACAGAGAGACCACCGACGTATTTGAGATGGTGAAGTGACAGGCCCATAGACTCATTTTCATCGAGGGAGATTCCCATAATCTTGAAAGCCTTGGTTTCCATGGCGTCAAGCTGAGCAAGGTGTGAGGCAGGGGAGCCAGCCCAAAGGGAAGAGCAGTACTTCATCAAGTTGCAGATGAAGGCCTTGGAGTTGGATAGGAGTTCAGATGTGCCAAGGAAGGACGTTGTATGACGGGGTATGGACAGTTGGCGGCTGGTTTTGGAGGCCAACATCGAAATGTGATTGAACCAAGAAAGGTCATGGATGATAGTGAGACCTCGGAGTTTGAATGACTGAACTTTCTCAAGAGGATTGTTGAAGAAAGAAAGTAGATAGAGGGTGGAGGGGTTGCCACATGGTCTTTTCGAAGAGAGAGAGAGAGAGAGTGAGTGAGATTTGTTTGGATTGAAAGACATGTTCCAAGTGTTTGACCGGTTTGTGATTTTGTCAAGGTCTGAAGAGTGGAACGAGGCTGCACTCTGCCTGTCTGAAGGATGAGAGATGTCACGGCAGAGAGTGGGGTCATCAGCAAAGAGATAAAGAGGATTTTCAGGAGAGTCAGAGAGATCATTAATGAAAACCAGGAATAGGACTCGGCCCAGACATTGCCTTGGAGCACTGCAGCCTTGGCAGGGAGAGGAGATGAAAGGATTCCATTGAGAGCCACACATTGGCTACAAGAGGAGAGGAAGTCATTATCTATGTGGAGTTGACCTTGGATGGCCCAGGCAGAGAGTTGGGAGAGTAAAGTAGGATGCCAGACTATCAAAAGCATGATATATGTCCAAAAGCAATGGTATGTTTTGGAGCAAGGATGAATTTATTAGTGTTTAAGCTTATTAATACCTAGCAAGGTACCTGTGCTACGCATGGGTGGGATTGCAAAAACAAACGTACAATGCGGAAATAGCGAATGCCAAACCATGAACCTGCAATAAATTCCACATTTCTGTGCCACCTTCAGTTGAACGTCAGGCCTGGACATCCAGTTCATGAAGGAATTGGACAAAAAATTTTTTACTGCAGCTGAACCCACCAGAAGGTGGGTCATGTTTCGACATGCTGTCAATGGTGAAACTGCGAATGCCGAAGCTGTGAATGTGTTTACATGCAGAGAGGGAGCAGTTTCGTACGGGTGGAAACTCAAAATCATAATTGTTTTGAGAAATGTATAAAACCTCCCACGCACCTTGGGACCCCAAAATGTTCCCCAGAAAGTTTAGCTTGGCAAATCCCAAAACCAAGGGAGGAGTGCAGCAACAGGAAGAAAGGGACTCCTGCTTTTTTAAATGGACTCGTATATATGGACTATCTGGACCTGTTAAAAATTATGAGTTGGAATTATTCTATTCGAAATGTTCAAGGACACTGGAAGATATGATGTTTGGGAACACGAAAACACATTATTAAAAACACTACATGTGCAAATGTGACCCTATTTCCTTTATCTTCTGGGACGTTTTGTTTCGACCGTACAGCCTCGTGAGCAGGCCAAAGTCTGAAGACTCGGCCTAGCGTCAGGTGTGCTGAAATCTTCGTTATCTCTTGGACATCCTACGGACGTAAATGAACACTCGTTTTACTCTGCGTGCATTGCTCATCATGAGCAACGAATTTCACCTCCCTCTGTGTTATATATATATATATATATATATATATATATATATATATATATATATATATATATATATATATATATATATATATATATATATATGTGTTGTTGTTGTTGTTCGTCTTTCAGCTGCTCCCGTTAGGGGTCGCCACAGCGGATCATCCGTTATGATCCGCATACTAATTTGGCACAGGTTTTACGCCGGTACCCTTCCTGACGCAACCCTGGTCGCCTCTTACGACACAGGGATAAGGATTGGGTTTCGCCATGATTCCGTGTTGCTTTTAACCCTCTTATAGCGCGGCCCAGCACAGAGCTCGCGTCCTCAAGCGATCCTCCAACCCAAGCCTCGGTGTAGCCGGATTCCAGGCGCACGCCACTACGCCCAGTATGTATGTATATATATATATATATATATATATATATATATATATATATATATATATATATATATATATATATATATATATATATATATATATATATATATATATATATATATATATATATATATATATTGTAATGCTTATGTAAACCACCCTCGAGGCTCGGTTAACAAGTCACCATCTATAAAAAAAATTTTTGTATGCCTCGTCGAGGCTCATATGAGAACGAACACACAACACACAGCAAGGGGGACATGAGACAAGAGGGGCAGGAGTGGGAAGGACAAAACAGTGGGGAACTCGAGGGGGAGCACTCGGGAGAGTGCAAAACCTCCGCCGCCAATACTGCTGGGTCACTCAAGTGAACCTTATATCTTATTCATTAAATATGATGTCAACAGTGCTGACAGTTATAGTTCTTTTCTCCATTTTTTTGGGGGGGTGGGGGGGGGTTGGAAATCACTGAAAACATGTAGAAATGCCAAAAAAAGAAATCGAAATTTTGTTGAAAAAAAAGTTGCAAAATTTTTTTTTTCTCTAAATTTTTTTTTTGGGGGGGGGGGGGGGAACCAAGTCCAAAATCTAATGGCATGATCCTTGGACCATACCTACCCCCCCCCCACCAAGTTTCGTCGAAATCCGTCGAGGAGTTTTTCCGGAATACTGTTCACAAACAAACAAACAAACACAAACAAACAAACAGAAAGGGGTGAAAACAGTAACCTCCGATCTTCGATGGCGTAGGTTAACAAAGACATTAGGAGATCTGTGGAAGGGAGAGGGATGGGGATGGGAACATGGGGTATAAAATAAGGACATTACAGGGACTTTCTGGAAGGAAAGCAGGGAATTTGAAGGAGGTGGGTTTGGGGTGTATTAAGGGGATAGAAAAGATTGAGGATTTGGATGGGGCCACACGTTAAGAGGTGGTGGTGAACAGATGTTTTGAAAGCCTGGAGGGAAGAATGGGATTGATAGAGTGAGGGAGTTTATTCCAAAGGCAGGAAAAACTAGAACGGGCACTCAGTAGAGCGCATACCTTCGCCAACGCTACATTTTGCCACCCACCCCCCCCCCCCCCAGAAACCGTTGATTGTGAGGGTATTTAATCCCATACCACATCTGCCATCTCATATGTGTTATGATGGCTTAAAAACATTAAATTTCCTGTGTCATTTTGTATATCACAAGATTGGGCATTGAATTCACAACATTTTGGCATTGCTTGCATGCAAATTGGATAAAAATTGACCGCACTATGGAAAAATGATGATTTTGACCTTTTCATGACCTCGACCTTGACTTTTTCATGACCTTGACCTTGACCTTTGTACTCTTAATTTTGTAATTGGTATTAGAGTGTGGGGAACAGAACAGTCAACATTTTGGTGTTGGTTTCATGCAAATCGGATTAGAATTGACCGTGTTATGACTAAAAACCGCACATTTTGCAACGTCGTGACCCCCCCCTGACCTTTGACTCCTAACCGCTAATAAGGGTTATTACGTCATTGTGTCATGTCACATATCACAAGATGGGGGCATTGAATTCTGAACATTTTGGCATTAGTTGCATGCAAATTGGATACAAATTGACCGCGATTTTGACCGCTATGGTAAAAAGACGATTTTGACCTTTTCATGACCTTGACCTTTGACCCGATCGCTTCCAAAATCTAATCAAATGGTCCTCGGATAATAACCAATCATCCCACCAAATTTGCTGCGATTCAGTTCAATACTTTTGGAGTTATGCGAATAACAAACAAATAAACAAACAAACACACATATTCACAAATAAATAAATAAATACACAGCGATCAAAACATAACCTTCGCAACAAAGTTTGCGAAGGTAAAGAGGAATGAAAGAGTTAAGGTGAGCAGTTATTCGTGATTTTGTTAGTTTTACCAGAAGGGGGTTGTTGGCGGACGTTGAGCGCCCTGCGGAAATATGGTGGGGACAAATCGCAGACAGAGTGGGGGGGGGCAAGACTGGACAGGAGACGGTAGAAGACAGAAAGACCAACGACCTGCCTCCGGTGAGAGAGTGAGAGACCCAAAGACTCAACCTCATTGCGGGAGATACCAATGATCTGAAATGCCTTGGTTTCCACAGCATGAAGCCGAGAAAGGTGGGAGGCAGGAGCACCAGCCCAGAGAGGAGAGCAGTACTCCATCAGGCTGTGGACGAAAGCTTTGTATGTGGTCAGGAGCTCAGGTGGGCGGAAGAAGGACTTGTCATGACGGAGGATTCCCAGTCGGCGACTGGCTTTAGAGGCCAGGTTGGAAATGTGGTTTTCCCAGGAAAGATCATGGCAGATCGCGAGACCGAGAAGCTTGAAAGAAAGGACTTCTTCCAGGAGATTGTTGTGAAAGTGGATGGGGGTGGGGGGCGGTTCCAAACGATCCTTTTGGAGATACATAGTGAGAGTATGAGATTTGTCCAGATTGAAAGACATGTTCCATGTGTTGGACCAGTTTGTAATTTTACCCACATCTGCGGAGAGCGAAGAAGCTGCTGCTTGCCGGTCTGAGGGATGACAGATGGTACCGCAGAGTGTGGAGTCAACAGCAAAGAGATAAAGATGATTTTCCAGAGAGTCGGAGAGATCATTGATGAAAACCAGAAAAAGAACAGGGCCCAGAACGCTACCTTGAGGAACTCCAGCCTGGACAGGAAGAGGGGATGAAAGAACTCCATTTCGGGCCACATGTTGACTGCAACAGGAGAGGAAGTCTGCGGGCCATGAGTGGAGATGGCCTTGGCTACCATAGGAAGAGAGTTTGGTGAGCAGGGAAGGGTGCCAGACCATGTCAAAAGCACGTGAAATGTTTGGGGATATGGCTCTGATTCATGTCCGGCATTGAGGACCTCCATCCATTGTTGGGAGAGCAGAAGCAGCATATCCAGGGTAGACTGATCTGGTCTGAAACCAAATTGATGATTGGAAATCAAGCCATTGGAAAAGAGGAAGGATTTAATATCTGAAGCGATGATGGATTCCATAACCTTCCTGGTGATTGGGAGAAGGCTGATTGGTCTGTAGTTACAGGGATCTGTTTTTGCACATTTGTTATGCAGGGCAGTGATGTTTGCTGATTTCCAAGCAGATGGCAGATGACCTTGAGCAAATCAGAGGGTGAATAGAACAGAGAGACGGTGAGCAAAAGCAGAGGAGCAGGTTTTTAGGACACATGGACTGTTGCCGTCTGGACCGGTTGCAGAATCTGAGTCGAGGTTCGACAGCAAGCTCTCCACCTTGTCAGGAGAAAAGGACACAGAGTCAAGGGACAGTTCGGTGCGACTGGGTGAGGTGGGTACAGAAAGTGATGGGTTTTGAACACAAGATTTAGATGCAAACACCGAGTTTCGGCATTCAGCAGTTTCACGTGTGGTATCAACAGTGCGGCCATTTGATGTTAGGGAGGGATGGAGGGTAACATACACCAGAAACAGATTTGATTTGACTACACCAGGATTTGGAGGAAAGAGAGAGGTTTGAAAGTTCAGACTTGTGCTTCGAAAGATGTTGTTTTCTGCCTCTCTTGAGGGTAGATACACACTTGTTCTGAGCTTTCTGGAAGGAACTCAGCCGTTTTTGTGTAGTGGTACCTGGGAACAGATGGACAAATGGTGAATTATAGTAAGATGGAGAGAAGAAATGCTGTAACAGTTGGATTTTTTTCAGCAAGGTATGAGGGAAAGGTCGAATTGACAGCAGTCTGTTGAAATAGTAGAAGAGTCGTGAATTATGATACAGTTCTGAGAACCACATATGTGCAAGAGGAAGATGAAGCATTATAAGAGATCGGTTTTATTATTATTATTATTATTATTATTGTTTGAGAGAATTATAATCAGATTAGGTAATGGAAAGGTTGAAGAAAAAAATGTTCGGTGAATGATGAATTTGGATCGGTAAACGCAGGGGGTGGAAACATATCACGTGGTTAAGGGAGAAGCTAGTGGCTCTGGGAGGTGTACAGTTTCGTCAAAAGTGGATTTATTTATTTATTTTAAATAAGGATTGCGTAACATTTGGAAAAGAAAAGGTTGAAGTAAAATTGTGGAGGTGTATGGTGAATATGGAGCTGTAAACGCAGAGTTAAGCTCATGGATGAATGAAAACTATCAGGAAGAGGGTAGAGTGGCACATGGTTTCAGGAGGTGTATAGATAGAAAGGATACAAGGAAGATTATTAATTTTTGAAGAATAGGTAAGATTCGGGAATGGAAGGTTGTAGGAAGAAATCGTGAAGGTAATGGCGAGAATGGGTCAGCTCAAGTAGAATGAAGATGGTGTGCCGGTAGAAGGAGGAAGAAGTAGAGAAAGAAGAAGACGAATAAGAAGAAGAAGAATAAGGATCGGGACTCGTGGGTGCGCAGGGAGAAAGGTATTATTATTATTATTATTATTATTATTATTATTATTATTATTATTATTATTATTTTGAATTCAAGACAAGAAACGGTGTTTCATTGGGAGGGATGGGGTGTGTTGGGAAAGTGGTGAAAATAGGAACTGAAGGTAATCGGGAGAGAATACAAATAAAAACGATCGTCCACCTGGAGGGGAAGGATGGGTAGGCCTCAAGGAACCCGGTAAGACAAGGTCGATGAAAACTCCCAAAATAGCACGATTTTTGAAACAAAACCGAACTTGGAACACACAGTAACATGGAGGTGAGAGAATAAACAGTTAAAACGGGACAAATAACAACCGGAAACTTAACTTTGAGAGCGCCAGCAGAGGGCCCTGAGAGAGACCTGCCGTTGGACCCAATTCCAATAGAAGAGCTGTAGTTGCTCTTCTTTTGGGTCTTTCGGGTATTTTGGGTCTTCGTGGTCTTTTGGGTCGTTATCGTGCCTCAGAGTCTTTTGGGTCTTTTTTTTTTGTTTGCCATAGTGAACACACAGTGTGGTTAAAAGATTGGTCTTTAAAACCCTACTCAAATCGTCTTTATAAAGGCGGACAAACAAATACGGACTGTGTTTAATACCGGTAGATGTCACGTCAGAGCCGTCGTTAACATGCTCACTTAGCCGCCGGTGTTTTCAATGCTTCTGTGGATTCCGTCACTGTGAGTATCGTTACTGCTTTCAAAATGATGAGAATTCCCCAAGGTTCACCCAAACGTATCCAGAACTGGTGGTGTTTGTGCAAGGGAAGGCAGGAAAACGTGAAAACCTTCCTTCACAATTAATATGCCTTATTAAATGTACTTTTACATTATTTTTTCGATGTATGAGTCGATAGTTTTTTCGTGGAAGTCCGAACCTCGACTTATTCTCAGAATTGACCTATCTATGGTTTAAAACATGGAATTGCATTAATGAAAAGAAATGCAAAGTGCGATATTTTCTGAAATAAATTGTGCAATTGTTAATTAAAAATACAGTGCTCAGTGATGAACCTCTTTCGTGGATTAAAATGTGCTTGTATTACAATAAGTGTCAGGCGTTCATGTTTATGAAGGTGTATGTCGTGAACTGTGACAAAATGTAACGTGTTACGAGCTCGTCCTGATGATGATTCTGGAGCTTGTTTTAAACACTCTACCTCGATATGATAACAAACATGTCCAAAAAACATTTACATTCCTAATTTATCTGAAAGGTTTTCCCACAAAGTAATTCGAAGAACATGCGCAAAGCAGCTCAGTAATATTCACGACCCTGGAAGTACCGCAGGCAGCAATGCCT
Organism: Eptatretus burgeri; assembly: GCF_056783735.1. NCBI lineage: Eukaryota > Metazoa > Chordata > Myxini > Myxiniformes > Myxinidae > Eptatretus > Eptatretus burgeri. The sequence continues at coordinate 107,276,018 of NC_140968.1, forward strand.
TGTAAGTGTCAAAGAGGAATTAACACCTCCATTGGCCTGACTGCCAGTTTTGCTAACTACCGTAGTTTATTACCTCCACCACCGAAGGTGAAGGAGGTTGTGTTTTCACACCTTTCTGTCTGCTTGTCTGTTTGTTTGTGTACAGGATATCTCAAAACGTTGTGGACAGGCTCGGCATGTGACGAGGACGAACTGATTAGATTTTAGTGAAGATCCGGTTCTTCATCCGACGACTGAAATTTTTAAAGTGATTCTTCACCATTGAGAGACAGGGCCAAAAACAATATACAGTAGTACTGTATAGCATGGTATTTCAAAAATGTAATGGGCCAGATATATTCTCGTGGATCAGGCATTGCGGTGCGGAGGTATGCGCTCTCCCAAGTGCCCTTCTATTTACCTCCGCCGAAGGATTCGGAGAAGGTATTGCATTTGTGTCCGTTTCACATAATCATTTCCTGTGACCATCCCTGTTGGTTCACGAGTCAGTAAGTGATCACTATATTCGTTATGGGTGTGTGTCTGTCTGTCTGTCTGTCTGTCTGTCTGTCTGTCTGTCTGTCCTGAGCATAGCTCCGTGGGTTTTGATCCGATCCTGATAAAATTTGGGTGGGAGGTTTATATCATGATCTAGTTGTGTTTTCCTGAGAATGGGCATGCTGCGCCCATTATGGGAGGAGCCACGCCCAAAAAACGTGTTTTTAGGGGGTAGCCGATTTCAAGTTACATCTTCTCCGAGGGGGTTTGTCAAATCTGGCAGTGGTTTCGGTATTTGGTGAGCCCAATGGCACCTGCATAGCCCTACAGAGCTCGATTTTTCATTTTCATCCCAAGGTCAAGGTCACAAGGTCACGAACTTAGAAAATGTCAAAAAAAAAATTAAGAAATTGGGCATCGAGCTCCTCGGGTTTTCAACTGTTTCAAATGAAAGTTGGTATGCAAGTAGTGCTCTTCGAGTACTACAACTTTTATCATTTACGTTTTTCCCGATTCCCGCCAGTTTGCCCGTGGCGTCCCCTCGAAGGTCAAAAAATAAAAAAGTCGAACCGTGTACATTGCTCGTGAACCATCGCCGCCTCCAGACTTGTATTCGTTATGGGTGTGTGTCTGTCTGTCTGACCCGAGCATAGCTCTGTGGGTTTTGATCTGATCTTGATAAAATTAGGATGCGACGTTTATATCATGATCTAGTTGTGTTTTCCGGAGAATGGGCGTGGTGCGCCCATTATGGGCGGAGCCACTCCCAAAAAACGTGTTTTTAGGGGGTAGCCGGTTTCAAGTTACATCTTCTCCGAGGGGGTGGGTCGAATCTGGCAGGGATTTCAGTATTTGGTTCGCCCAATGGCACCTGCATAGCCCCACGGAGCTCGATTTTTCATTTTCATCCCAAAGGTCAAGGTCACAAGGTCAAAAACTTAGAAAATTGCGAATTTTGACATAAAAATAATACGACCACCCAAACTTTAAGAGCGAACATGACTATTTTTTATGCATAATCTTGAGGTCATTCCCCACCTAAAGTCTTGAAACCATTTTGCTCTATCTCGAACACCTTGCCCGTGGCGCCCCCTTCAAGTTTGTTTTTACGCCGATTTCATCAAAGTATGGATAATCCGAGGAGTGTGAAATGCCATATAGCCTATATGACATTATATTGTTCCTGGAATGTTCCAGAGGAAGTTTTGCACCAAAGGTCAGAATCCTTGACCTTTGACCTTTAAAGGCCACAAAGGTCAAATTTTCAAAGTTGTGGGAATCGAACCGGGTTTTCAACCTTCTTCGACGAACTAACTCCAATAAGCTATAGCACATATCCTGTTTCCTTATTTTAATGTCCACAACATTGTTTTGTGACCTTTACAGGCTATGGAAAGGTCAAATTTTGAAAGTTGTTGAACGAAACCGGGTTTTCGACATTTTGCAGCTGTTGATTGAAGGCCACTATAATTAATTATAACTTGGTCAAAAATTATCACATTGTCTCATCCTTGACTTCTGAAACAATCTGCATCGTCAAATACCGCTCGTGAACCATTGTCGTCTTCAGACTTGTCTTGTTTACATCCAATTTGGAAAATCATCCTTACATCCTTTAAAAAAAATTTTTTATGGTCAGGGCTGACAGGATAGTCGAGAGATTTACATAATCACCTTTAATCTGTCGGGCCTGGGTTTGAATCCCGACCCAGCTATCAACGTCATCCCTGTGTTTCTCAGACTGGGTGAATCATCATCGTGTGTGCCGTCTCTCAGACGGATGTTGAGGGGCCACCCTGTCTGCTGGCATTCATGGTGGACGTTAAATATCCCACGGTGTCCTTCACAAACAGTGGGTGAGCTATCACCGGCATTCTGGGCAACTTCCTGACCGAACCAGCAGAGGGCATCGCATCAGTGGCACAACCGTGCCCTCAGCTCATGATGATTCTTATCATAATGCCCACGTCCTTTTACAAATGAGGAAAACGATGACATGCTCGAGTTTGATAATTACCTCTGCCTCCAAAGGTGGACCGAGGTTATATTTTCACCCCGTCTATCTTTGTCTGTGAGCAGTATATCGCAAAAAGTTGTGGACAATTTGCGTGTGTGATAAGGACGAATTAATTAGATTTTGGTGAAGATCCGGATTCAGATCCGTCACATTCACCTATCAATGGGATACAAAACGTAAAGTGTTCACCTGGTGGATGTATGCATGCTCTCTCCCGAGAGTGAGTTCCAGTTTGGTTATGAATATATAATAAATATATAATGTATATTGTGTTTGTGTTTGTTTGTGTGATACATGTGTATATTGTGTGTTTGGTTATTTTAAAGTTGTGTTTTAAAGAGTTTTGTTTCATTCATCAACTTCTCCTTTTGGGAATTAAAAAAAAATAAAAATAAAAACAATGTCACCCGCAGGGTGACCCGTATCTTGCCAAAGGTGACCACGTGTGACTTCTTTAAGGTCACACTGAGGTGAACAGAGCTGCTATCCACCAGGAGCGACTCCTTGAGGAATATCTGCCTACGAGAAATTCCGATGAGAATCGTTCTACAGAGTAACCATGAAAAATATGCGTTTGCCTCATAATGTCACCAAATGACGTCATAATGTCTCAAGCTTGACATATCTCGAAAACACTCATCGAGGTGTTCAATTTGAGGTACTACACGATATGGTTCCTAAAACTTGAAAATTTGACCTTGGGGTCAAATATGTTTGACCTCAGGCGCTAACCATGAAGGTCAAGGCCAATCGCCACCAAAAATTAATCAGCTGAGCGCCAGACCATGAACGATATTCCCATGAAGTTTGAAGACGATCCGATCAAAATTACTCAAAAAATAAGGGTTTCGTCGACTCCCCTGATTTGCGACAAAGTGACCTTGACCTTTGACCTTGACCTTCAAAATTTTGTGCACTGAAAGTGACCTCTATAGGCCTCTGATATGCGAAGTTGCAAAAATTTCCAATGATAACTGTGCTCTGCAGAATTTTTTATACGTGATTACAGACAAAGACACAAACAAACAAACAAACAAACAAAAAAAAACAAAAAAAAACATACAAGCTGACTAACATATCTTGCAAAAACTTCGTTTTGGCAAGATAAAAACATTTCTCAAGTTACCTGGTATACTGGAACATCTACCCATTCATTCTTATTCCTTGCAATTGTTCATGTTTTGGCTGAAGAGTGTCATGTTGGGGGCCGTCTTTTTGTTACTTTTTACAAAGGGCTGCTTCAAACTCGTACTTCAATGGTGATATATACATATACATGTATATGTATATATATATATATATATATATATATATATATATATATATATATATATATATATATATATATATATATATATATATTGTGCAGTTGGAGAAAGGGATGGGGTAAGAGGCTGTGTGGTGGTTCCAATGTTCCACCATATTTCTGTACGTAATAATTAGATGGGCCTTTGTATGATTTATTTTGGCATGGTTTGTAAAAAGGCCATATGATGAAAGATGACATTAAAATGTGGAGGAATTAACAAGTGAGGAACCAAACCGGAGCAATCATCGTTTTGCATCCATGGTTTTCCGACACATTTATCCACTTGATTGTTCCCTTTTCCAAGCAGAGTTTTTTTTGTTGTTTTACAGATGTCGAGGATTCTGTAGAACAAAACAACAGGAGGGAAAAGGTTAACAGACTCGGTGGGATGTAGGGGAAGTGACAACGCACAGATGCACACAACACACGGCAAGAGCAATTGCAGGTGAAAAGGGGACACGGTGTCAATAGGTGTAGAAAAGCTCATCAAGGTAGAAATGGAAGAAACTGTGATGTGGTGGTGGACAGCGGACATGAAGGGCTGGAGGGTAGAGCTCAATAAGCCATGTACTTGGGAAGACAGTTCCATTGGTGAGAATGGAAGGGAATGAAAGAATGAACGTGATCATTGGGTGTCGACCTGGGAGAGCAGGGTGTGCACAGAGAAGTGAGAGGAGCAAGACCAGCAAAACCAATAAGAGAGACCGGTAATTCAGCGATCGGAAAACATCTTTGAATTGATTGCACATGGAGTAGTGGTGATCAATCAAGCCGCTGGGGGTGATAAAAGCAACGGCAGAGTGAGGATGCAGAACAAGAGTGCTGGAGAGTCCTGTAGGTGAAGCTGATGAAGCACGTCCCAGTGTGAAGTGCCATTAGCTCGGTCCTCGGAGACGACGGTGCAAGTTGAGATGCATTTCCAACACTAATGGTGCACACACAAATGCTGAGTTGGAGTATAAGCTGATTCTGCTTTCTCATTCATGCGTTTCACACGTGTGTGTGTGAAGCCATTGACATTGGGGTAGCCACGTACCCATGGTTCCTGCACATTGTATGCAAGTTCATGATGAAATCTCAATAGTGGTACAAATTATCATGATGGAGATCCATATCCTGGCCGAGAAAAGGCTCTGAAACACAAGATCGAGTCCGTTTGAATGGAGTTTTGAAAATGCTCTTCTTTATGAATACCCACATGGATGTATTGGTAATCCATTGTCTTTACGAATACCCACATGTATGTATTTATGATCCACTGTCTTTATGAATACCCACATGTATGTATTTATGATCCACTGTCTCTCTGAATACACACATGTATGTATTTATGATCCACTGTCTCTCTGAATACACACATGTATGTATTAGTAATCCATTGTCTTGATGAATACCCACATGTATGTATTAGTAATCCATTGTCTTGATGAATACCCACATGTATGTATTAGTAATCCATTGTCTTTATGAATACCCACATGTATGTATTTGTGGTCCATTGTCTTTATGAATACCCACATGTATGTATTTGTGGTCCATTGTCTTTATGAATATCCACATGTATGTATTTGCTATCCATTGTCTTTATGAATACCCACAAGTATGTATTAGTAATCCATTGTCTTTATGAATACCCACATGTATGTATTAATGATCCATTGTCTTTATGAATACCCACGTGTATGTATTAATGATCCATTGTCTTTATGAATACCCACATGTATGTATTTATGATCCAATGTCTTTATGAATACATGCATGTATGTATTTGTAATCCATTGTCTTGATGAATACCCACATGTTTGTATTCTAATCCATTGTCTTAATGAATACCCACATGTATGTATTATAATCCATTGTCTTTATGAATACCGACATGTATGTATTTGTGATACATTGTCTTTATGAATACCCACCTGTATATATTTCTGATCCACTGTCTTTATGAATACCGACATGTATGTATTTATGATCCACTGTCTTTAAGAATACCCCATGTATATATTTATGATCCACTGTCTCTCTGAATACCCACATGTTTGTATTTGTGATCCACTGTCTTTATGAATACTCAAATGTATGTATTTGTGGTCCACTGTCTTTATGAATACCCACATGTATGTATTTGTGGTCCACTGTCTTTATGAATACCCACATGTATGTATTTGTGATCCACTGTCTTTATGAATACTCAAATGTATGTATTTGTGATCCACTGTCTTTATGAATACCCACATGTATGTATTTGTGGTCCATTGTCTTTATGAATATCCACAGGTATGTATTAGTAATCCATTGTCTGATGAATATCCACATCTTTGTATTTATGATCCACTGTCTTTCTGAATACCCACATGTATGTATTTGTGATCCATTGTCTTTATGAATACCCACATGTATGTATTAGTAATCCATTATCTTTATGAATACCCACAGGTATGTATTAGTAATCCATTGTCTTTATGAATACCCACAGGTATGTATTAGTAATCCATTGTCTGATGAATATCCACATCTTTGTATTTATGATCCACTGTCTTTCTGAATACCCACATGTATGTATTTGTGATCCATTGTCTTTATGAATACCCACCTGTATGTATTAGTAATCCATTGTCTTTATGAATACCCACATGTTTGTATTTGTAATCCATTGTCTTTATGAATACCCATATGTTTGTATTATAATCCATTGTCTTTATGAATACCCACGTGTATGTATTATAATCCATTGTCTTTATGAATACTGACATGTATGTATATGTGATCCATTGTCTTTATGAATACCCACATGTATGTATTTGTGATCCATTGTCTTGATGAATACCCACATGTTTGTATTAGTAATCCATTGTCTTAATGAATACCCACATGTTTGTATTTTTAATCCATTGTCTTAATGAATATCCACATGTATGTATTTGTGATCCATTGTCTTTATGAATACCCACATGTACGTATTTGAGATCCACTGTCTTTATGAATACTCAAATGTATGTATTTGTGATCCATTGTCTTTATAAATACCCACATGCATGTATTTATGATCCAATGTCTTTATGAATATCCACATGTATGTATTTGTGATCCATTGTCTTTATGAATACCCACATGTATGTATTTGTGATCCACTGTCTTTATGAATACCCACATGTATGTATTTGTGATCCACTGTCTTTATGAATACTCAAATGTATGTATTTGTGATCCACTGTCTTTATAAATACCCACATGTATGTATTTATGATCCATTGTCTTTATGAATATCCACATGTATGTATTTGTGATCCATTGTCTTTATGAATACCCACATGTATGTATTTGTGATCCACTGTCTTTATGAATACCCACATGTATGTATTTGTGATCCACTGTCTTTATGAATACCCACATGTATGTATTTATGATCCAATGTGTTTATGAATACCCACATGTATGTATTTGTGGTCCATTGTCTTTATGAATATCCACATGTATGTATTTGTGTTCCGTTGTCTTTATGAATACCGACATGTATATATTTGTGTTCCATTGTCTTTATGAATACGCACATGTATGTATTTGTGTTCCATTGTCTTTATGAATACCCACATGTTTGTATTTGTGTTCCATTGTCTTTATGAATACCACGTGTATGTATTTGTGGTCCATTGTGAGCCTGGTGTTGGGGCAGTGGTTTGGGCAGCGGCTTGGGATCCAAAAGGTCCTGAGTTCAAGCCCCGTTGAGCCACTGAATTAATACACCAGGGGGTTGACTCAGCCTGTCATCCTTCCGAGGTCGGCGAAATGAGTACCAGTGTACTGGGGCGGTATATACCCCGGTTAAAAATAGGTGTACCAGATCCCTGTGTCGCAAGAGGCGACCAGGGTTGCGTCAGGAAGGGCATCCGGTGTAAAAAATGTGCCAAATCACTATGCGGATCATATGGATGATCCGCTGTGGCGACCCCGAACGGGAGCAGCCGAAAGAAGAAGAAGAAGAAGAAGACGAGTATTTGTGGTCCATTGTCTTTAAGAATGCCCACATGTATGTATTTGTGGTCCATTGTCTTTATGAATACCCACGTATATGTATTTGTGGTCCATTGTCTTTATGAATACCCACATGTATGTATTTGTGTTCCATTGTCTTTATGAATACCACGTGTATGTATTTGTGGTCCATTGTGTGGGCTGAGTCAACCCCACTTGGTATTAATTCAACAGCTGAGCGGGATTTGAACTCACGTCCCTATTATCCCAGGCCCAATGTGGTTTGATTGTGCATACGTAATTTGTGGACACCCAGTATATGTATGGAAACAATCCGAATCAAATCCTACCATTCAAACTACTCGAAAACACCGATAAATATCACAGTAAGATGTTGAAGAGCGAATTGGAAAGCAAATTGGCCAACTGATTGATTCGGAGTGACCACAAATGGTTGACAAGCGGAAGTGACCATGTGTCTGGATGAGGATTGAGGGAATTGGTTGGTTGGATAAAGCTCATGATGTCACCCAGCCAATAGAATCAGACTAAAGCGGTACCTTGAATATCGAATAGAGATCGCTGCAGATCTGCACTCTGTGTGTGAATCCATGCTCGTGGAATGGAAGCGAAACATTGGATTTTTGAAATTGGTCGTATTTTCCATCCAATGCAGGTTTTCATGATATTAAAACGGGTCCACAGGTGTAAAGAAAGAAGAATGTTCAAATCCGCAAAATACAAGTCACTTGTCATGTAAGCACACAGCGAGAGAGATGGATGGACAGACAGACAAACAAGCATGTACTGTACATATATATATATATATATATATATATATATATATATATATATATATATATATATATATGTATATGTATATGTATATGTACACAGCTCTTGAAGAAATTAAGAGACCACTGCAAAATTATCCGTTTTTCTGGTTTTACTATTTATGGGAATGTGTTTGAGTAAAATGAACATTTTTGTTTTATTCTACAAACTACTGACAACATTTCTCCCAAATTCCGAATAAAAATATTCTCATTTAGAGCATTTATTTGCAGAAAATGACAACTGGTCAAAATAACAACAAAGATTCAGTGTTTTCAGACCTCAAATAATACAAACAAAACAAGTTCATATTCATTTTTAGATCCTCGTAGAGGATCTCGAAGTCTTCCTCACGTTGTTGTTCTTGTGGACTTTTTTGTTTCACATCCTGCAGTTTTTATCGAAACTTCCTGAAACTTGGCATACATATGTAAAAATATCCCGCGCAGACAGTAACCATCTCCGATTTTGAAAATTCTTCCTACAAAAAAAGTTATGACGTCAAAATATCTCCGCTAATGGAAATCGCCAAAAAATTATCTCCGATACCAGGCAAGCTTTTTGAAGTCTGTTTGCGGGAATCGAACAGGGCATTAGCAGAGATGAATTACCGCACATATGATACATCACTATGACGTCATATCAATTTTTATGACGTCATTCCTATTTTTTTACTTTTTTTGTTTCACAACCCAGAGTTTTCATCGGATCTTCGTGAAACTTGCCATGTATATGCAGAAAGCCCACGCGCAGGCAATAACCATCTCCGATTTTGGAAATTCTTCCTAGAAAAAAAGTTGACATAATATCGCCGCTAATGGAAATCGCCTACACCATTATCTCCGAAATTAGGCAAGCTGTTTGAATTTTGTTTGCGGGAATCAAGCCGGGCATTAGCACAGATAATTTATCGCAAACCTTATTCATCACAATGACGTCATATTCGTTTTTATGACGTCATCATTAAGAGGACGAGGATCTTAGCTCATTCGAGCTTGTTAAACAACACAATACCAATGTTTTAACTTAGGAAGAGTTCAGAAATCAATATTTTGTGGAATAACCCTGATTTTCAATCACAGCTTTCATGCGTCTTGGCATGCTCTCCACCAGTCTTTCACATTGCTGTTGGGTGACTTTATGCCACTCCTGGCGCAAAAATTCAAACAGCTCGGCTTTGTTTGATGGCTTGTGACCATCCATCTTCCTCTTGATCACATTCCAGAGGTTTTCAATGGGGTTCAGGTCTGGAGATTGGGCTGGCCATGACAGGGTCTTGATCTGATGGTCCTCCATCCACACCTTGATTGACCTGGCTGTGTGGCATGGAGCATTGTCCTGCTGGAAAAACCAATCCTCAGAGTTGGGAACATTGTCAGAGCAGAAGGAAGCAAGTGTTCTTCCAGGACAACCTTGTTCGTGTCTTGATTCATGAGTCCTTCACAAAAACAAATCTGCCCGATTCCAACCTTGCTGAAGCACCCCCAGATCATCACCGATCCTCCACCAAATTTCACAGTGGGTGCGAGACACTGTGGCTTGTAGGCCTCTCCAGGTCTCCGTCTAACCATTAGATGACCAGGTGTTGGGCAAAGCTGAAAATTGGACTCATCAGAGAAGATGACCTTACTCGAGTCCTCTACGGTCCAATCCTTATGGTCTTTTGCAAACCTCAGCCTGGCTCTTCTTTGCTTCTCATTGATGAAGGGCTTTTTTCTAGCTTTGCACGACTTCAGTCCTGCCCGGAGGAGCCCGTTTCGAACCATCCTCGCCGTGCACTTCACCCCAGCTGCTGTTTGCCATTCTTTTTGTAGGTCACTTGATGTCATCCTACAGTTGTTGAGTGACATTCGAATGAGTTGGCGGTAATCCTGGTCAGTGGAAAGTTGTTTTCGCCCTCTGCCAGTCTGTAGCTTTGTTGTCCCCAATGTCTGCTGCTTGACCTTGTTCTTATGAACCACCATCTTTGAAATTTTAAGGATGGAAGCAACGTGACGCTCACTGTATCCCTCTGCCAATAAAGCCAGAATTGAACCCTTCTTTTCCTCACTCAAAACTTTTCTTTTCAACTCTTTTGGCATGGTCAATACTTATTTTTTTGGTTGCAATTACTTTTGAGGTCCTCCTAGCACTGTTTTTGCCATCCAGCTGGTCCTATTGCAAGAGGATGGTGATGACCACAGCAGTGGTTTTTATACTTTTCCTTGTTAATATAAATACGATTCGGTTCAGGTGATCACCTAATCAGTACCTCACTAAGTAGAATGAGGTGTGCCTGTGTTGGAATTCAACAGACACTGGAATGGAATGGCTGCCATACGTGTAGAGATGCTCATTTAAATTTTTTTTGGAGTGGTCTCATTTTTTTCCAGAGCTGTATGTATATGTGTTTCGATGTATATGTATGTATGTATGTATGTATGTATGTATGTATGTATGTATATCTGGTGTCGGCTCAGTGGTTAGGGTGGCGGCTTAGGATCCTAGGGTCCTGAGTTGAAGCCCCGTTGACCGCTGAATTAAAATACACCAGGAGGTTGACTCAGCCTGTCATCCTTCCGAGGTCGGTAAAATGAGCACCAGTGTACTGGTAAGTGGGGCACTGCATCAGCGGCATAGCCGCATCCCAACCAATGATGCAACCTGCAGCCACAGGTTGCACTCGATATATATATATATATATATATATATATATATATATATATATATATATATATATATATATATATATATATATATATATATGAGGCGCCGCGAGGAGTGAAGTAAGGGCCACATTGGCCATTTTGGAGTTAATTTTTTTGTTTGTTTCCTGGTGTATCAGCTTCGATGTCGATCAGCATGCAAAATTACCATGCTTCCCATTGTGTTGGGTCGCTCACCTGCATTTATTTTTCATTTTTTTCATTTATTTATTTTCATTGACTTATACTTTCGTTTGCTGATGCTTTCCGATGGCTCTGTGATTTATATTGGTGTGTCGGCTTCGATATCCATCAGCCCACAAAATTTCAGCTTTCTCCATCACCCAAAACGTGCCGATGTTTAATATCAGTCAGTGATTCAGTCGTTCAGTGGTTATAAAGATCTTTATATATTAGATGTATATAATATTATACTATATTTGTATATACCGTGTTTGCTGTTATGGGACTCGACTTGTGCCTTGCTGCCATTTCTTCATGTTTTTCGACATCTTTTTCTCGCTGTCACTATTGCTTTTACCTCTTGGTCCTGGCAGGAGTTGAAGCGAACCTGTTTTTAACGAAAGTTGTGGCAGGCATGCATGTCAGGACCTTGAAGTTGCTGCACATCCTAAGCTTTGTTTCATTCCCTGAAGTATTCGCTGCCTGACAGCTGGATGGTCCATCTGGTTGTGGTTCCCACAGTGAGGTTCATTTTGATGTGTTCAATGGTTGTTGTTATTTTGTTTTGTGTACACAGGGCATGGCTCTGTAGAGAGCGGCACGCACATTAGATTAACGAGGAATGATTTCTGTGAAGGATGCTGGGAATGCATTATTATGGTTCAGACATGGTTAACAGATGACCACATTGGTTTTTCGATGAGACTTTCCCAGGAAAAGGAGCAAACATACTGAGTCTCAGCTGGTGGTCATGATTAATGACACGATGAAAGATGGATGGTTGGGTATGCATTGCTAGCCACATAGGCTTGAACTTGTAATTCATGTTACTTGTATCAATATATTTTAGCTTTGAATGAAACACATCTCAGGTTGTTTCAGTCATAGGTCAAAGCCAAAGTATTCTTATACTTTTCACAAGGCAATGCACAACTTTTGTGGAAAGTTGCCGCTGTCACAGGGTTACGGGATGATTTTGGAATTTGACCGAGATGCTGGCACACAATGGTTTACGTTTGTGAAAGCCACTCTGTGATCTTTATCATCCTCCTGCTAATCTTCAGTAGATGAAACAACCAACTTAAAATCCCTCCGAGGATTGCACATTCATTGATGCAGCATCCAACCTGTGAAGAACCAGGAAAGCAATTTAGAGTCCGGTTCGGAGTGAAGCCCAGACTAGCCAGCTCATCAGGAACTTTGTTACCTCTGAGCTATCCTGGCAGCCCCTTGGATTATTAACAGTTGTCAAGAAATATTCCTACCATCTGTCTGCTGTTGCATCCTTTTCATGTCTTTATGTTCCAAGCAATCATATTTACTTGGGATTCCAATTTACCTGTTTTCCAGGTAGCATTTGTGACTGTTTGTCCCACAAATACAACCCAGACTATTTAAGCTCAGTAATAATCATTCTAGCTCGAAGGATGACCTCGGCCATTGAGGTACGCACACTCACCTCTAAGCCGTCTAGCCTGAGTTTGAATCCCTACCCAGCTTTCAACTGTCAGCCCGGTGTTTCACAGGCAGGGAGTGTGTGTGTCGTCAGTGCCGTTTTCATCAGTCTGTGTGCCATCCTTCAGATACATGTTAAACTGAGCATCCTATCCGCCGGCATGAGTCTGTGGACGTTAAAGATGGATCCCACGGTGTCCTTCATTAAGAGTAGGTAGGCAAGCTATCGCCAGTACGCTGAACTTCAAATTCTTGCCCTAATTGCTGTTGTGAAGGCAAGTGTTGTTCTGTTCTTCACCAATGTATATAACTAATTTTGATGTATCATGTCTATATGTACACGAATAAGTGTGTCAGTGTGTCTCCTCCATAACACTCTCTCAGCCCACTCTCCATGCTGGGGTCTTAAGTCGCCATTTTTGGGGGGCTGCTCAACAATGCCTTGACTACTTCGAACAGGCCACACCAGTTTCTTTATGATAAAGTGCTCAATATTTGTTTTTTCACTTCCCTCGATCATGTCAATCAAATGCCTCATCTTCATACCTACAGATTGCTGGATGCATCGTGATGCTTATAAACGCCCAGAGACGCCAGTGATCGTGCCTTTATTTAATTTCTGCGTATGTGATAAGCTCGAGAATCTCTTAACCTGAACTAGATGTCAACATTTTAACTACGGAATTGACCTGAGCAGCAGCTCTGACTGGTGTATAAAAATAAAAGTGTTCATTTGTCCAATTCGGACATCGACACTCCGGGTGTGAATAAAATCAGATGGAGCCGTGTCTGTCCTGTGTTCCCATGTGAATGGATATTATTAGATGGAGCTGTGTCTGTCCCGTGTTCCCATGTGAATGTATCTAATTAGATAGAGCTGTGTCTGTCCCGTGTTCCCATGTGAATGTATCTAATTAGATAGAGTTGTGTCTGTCCCGTGTTCCCATGTGAATGTATATGATTAGATAGAGTTGTGTCTGTCCCGTGTTCCCATGTGAATGTATCTAATTAGATAGAGTTGTGTCTGTCCCGTGTTCCCATGTGAATGTATATGATTAGATAGAGTTGTGTCTGTCCTGTGTTCCCATGTGAATGTATATGATTAGATGGAGTTGTGTCTGTCCCGTGTTCCCATGTGAATGTATATTATTAGATGGAGCTGTGTCTGTCCCGTGTTCCCATGTGAATGTATCTAATTAGATAGAGCTGTGTCTGTCCCGTGTTCCCATGTGAATGTATATGATTAGATAGAGTTGTGTCTGTCCCGTGTTCCCATGTGAATGTATCTAATTAGATAGAGTTGTGTCTGTCCCGTGTTCCCATGTGAATGTATATGATTAGATAGAGTTGTGTCTGTCCTGTGTTCCCATGTGAATGTATATGATTAGATAGAGTTGTGTCTGTCCTGTGTTCCCATGTGAATGAATATGATTAGATG
>NC_140968.1:107295386-107312886 GCF_056783735.1 Eptatretus burgeri
ATGTCACAGATTTGCTGTGTTGGCATGATCTTTATTATTATTATATATTTATTTGTTGGGTGCACTGTCGAGGCTCGTATGAGAGTGAACATACAGAGACGCACAATAAGGGGAGCAGGAGATGAGAGGCGGGAGAGGGAAGAAAAAAAGCACAGTGGGGAACTGTTTTTTCCTAGGGAGGGGGAGGGGGAGTTCCAGACGGTCCTTTCAGAGAGAGATTGACACCAATCATAATATAATACAAACATTTCTTTTCCACAAATTTATTTGTAATATCGGTGATATTATATTTATTTGAAATGTATTTGTGATATCAGGTCAAAGTGGTCGAAATGGTCAAGGGTCTAAGGCTCTAAGCAGTCTAATCTGAAGGGTGTAAGGGGTCTAAATGGTGTTAAGGTCTCAGGAATCTAAAGTCTTCAGGGTCTTTTTAGGTCTTCAGGGTCTTTTGGGTTTTGGGGGTTTTGGGTCTGCAGGGTCATTTTTGGGTCTTCTGTGACTTTTGGGTGTTCAGGGTCTTTTGGGTCCTCTGGGTCTTCATGGTCTTCAGAGTCTTTTGATTCTTTGGGGGTTTTTGGGTCTTTATGATCTTTTGGGTCTTTTCATTCTTCAGGGTCTTTTGGGTCTTCAGGGTCTTTTGATTCTTTGGGTTTTTTGGAGTCTTTATGGTCTTTTGGGTCTTTTGATTCTTCAGGGTCCTTTTGGGTCTTCAGGGTCCTTTTGGGTCTTCCGTGACTTTGGGGTCTTCAGGGTCTTTTGTTTCCTCGAGGACTTTTGGGTTTTCGGGGTCTAAATGGTCTTGAGGAATGAACGTTCAAACAGGACGTGATTAATAGGCATATAGTCTTCCCTGACTGATGGACGGCTTCACCGACCCTCTGCCTCACCGACCTTCCTTTTCATATATATATATATATATATATATATATATATATATATATATATATATATATATATATATATATATATATATATATATATATATGTTATTGTGATGTTCCATGATAATCAGAATGATTCTAAAACCGTCTTGATTTCTCCATCAGGATTTTTATTGCCAGTGTTGGGTTAATAACAGATTGGTGGATTGATTTTTAAAAATGATTATCAATTATTATAGTTGATGATTTGAGCACCTCTCATTCACCCTCACTTATCATGACAACAGCAATCTGTGGTTCATAAATGTGAACAATATTGAAACCATTTTCAGCTCGCCTGTTCGAAGAACAGAGAGCTATAGCGATACCCCCGGCGTGAGCGTCAGCGTCAGCGTGAGCGTGAAAATGTTAAATTTTTTGATGCAAGTTATTTATAACCTCCGCCATCGAAGATCGGAGGTTACTGTTTTCACCCCTTTCTGTTTGTTTGTTTGTTTGTGAACAGTATTATGGAAAAACTCCTCGACGGATTTCGACGAAACTTGGTGGGGGGGGGGGGTTAGGTATGGTCCAAGGATCATGCCATTAGATTTTGGACTTGGTCCCCCCCTCCCCCCAACCCCCCCATTTCTACATGTTTTAAGTGATTCGGATTTTGACGAAACTTGGTGGGGGGGGGGGGTTGGGTATGGTCCAAGGATCATGCCATTAGATTTTGGACTTGGTCCCCCCCTTCCCCCAACCCCCCCAAAAAAATTGTTGGAGAAAAAATTTTTTTGCAACTTTTTCAACAAAATTTCGATTCTTTTTTTGCATTTCTACATGTTTTAAGTGATTCGGATTTTGACGAAACTTGGTGAGGGGGGGGGGGTTAGGTATGGTCCAAGGATCATGCCATTAGATTTTGGACTTGGTCCCCCCCCAAAAAAAAATTGTTAGAGAAAAAGAGTTTTTGTTTTTGCATTTCTTCATGTTTTAAGTGATTTCCAACCCCCCCAAAAAAATTAGAGAGAATTTTTTTTGCATTTCTACATGTTTTAAGTGATTTCCAACCCCTCCAAAAAAATTGTTAGAGAAAAAAAAAATTTTGCAACTTTTTTTTCAACAAAATTTCGATTTTTTTTTTTTTTTTTTTTGCATTTCTACATGTTTTAAGTGATTTCCAACCCCCCCCCTCCCCCAAAAAAAAATGTTGGAGAAAAGAACTATAACTCTGTCAGCACTGTTGACATATTTAATGAATAAGATCTAAGGTTCACTTGAGTGACCAAGCAGTATTCACTCTCCCGAGTGCTGCCCCTCTAGTTTCCTTTCTAATGTTTTTATCTACCACACTATTTTTTTTATACGCCCGATATATATATGTATATATATGTATATATATATATATATATATATATATATATATATATATATATGTATATATATATATATATATATATATGTATATATATATATATATATATGTATATATATATATATATATATATGTATATATATATATATATATATGTATATATATATATATATATATGTATATATATATATATATATATATATATATATATATATATATATATATATATATATATATATATATATATATATATATATATATATATATATATATATATATATATATATATCTATGTATATATATCTATGTATATATATATATATATATATGTATATATATATATATATATATATATATATATATATATATCTATGTATATATATATATATATATGTATATATATATCTATGTATATATATATATATATATATATATATATGTATATATATATCTATGTATATATATATATATATATATATATATATATATATATATATATATATATCTATGTATATATATATATGTATATATATATCTATGTATATATATATATATATATATATATATATATATATATATATATATATATATATATATATATATATATATATATATATATATATATATATATATATATATATATATATATATGTATATATGTATATATATATATATGTATATATATATATATGTATATATATATATATGTATATATATATATATATATATATATATATATATATATATATATATATAAATATATATATATATATCAGGGCGTATTATGTGATACCGGTCCTCCGTCCGTTCCTGTCCGCATTCTAACTCCCAAAGTTTTAAACTTTCACGTTTCATATTTGGTACATAGGTATAGACTGTGGAGACGGTGTCTCGCAACATACGTTCTTCATCTAAAGTGGTTGCCATGGCAACCAGGATGCTGTTTCCGTCCGTTCCTGTCCCCACTCTAACTCCCAAAGTTTTCAACTTTCATGTTTCATATTTGGTACATAGGTACAGACTGTGGAGACGGTGTGTAGCGACATACATTCATCATCTAAAGTGGTTGCCATGGCAACCAGGATGCTGTTTTCCATGTAGTTGCACAATTCTGTATATACCTTCTTGTTCGGGCGTATATTGTGCTCACTTGCGCTCTTGTTACTGATTACAATATACAAATACATATTGTTGTGGTTGACCAAATTAGCAAACCACCATTCAGGTCCCTTAGGTGAGATATCTCGGTAAGTATATGTGTAGTTAGGCCCAAACCCGTTGTCTAGAGGGAATAAATGTCATTCATGAGGGCTGCGACTCTTCAGGATAGCGGTTTTTCTTTTACTATCTTTATTTTGGACCAACCGCCATTATTACCACCACCAACCACGTCTCAACAGCCATCACAACAACAACCACCAACCACAACGCCGCTTCACCACAACCGCCACGACCTTTACCGTCACAACTCGCCACCATCGCATCACCGTCATCTCGCGCCACTCGTGGGCACCGATGCTGGACTCGTGTAGAGCGCGCACCGAGCAGCGTGTTCAAAAGCATTGCGGACTTTCCGCAGAAAAACGGATCAAAAACGACTCACGCCCACTTTTGTTCCGTCCAATCGGTGGGCGAGGGGCGATTTGGCCCCACCTCCAGGGCGTTGGAGGGCGGTCGCTATATGCAAATTCATGGATCAAAAAGCATTCACGCCCACTTTTCCTCGGGCCAATGGGGAGCCAGCAAGAGAGGTGAAAGGACGGAGGCAGAGGGTCAAAGATGAAGGAGCGAGGCCACGGGGGATATAAGGGGCCGCGTTCGTCAGTCGAGGCAGTTCAGTTCGCAGGAGGAAGAGTTGAGTTGGAAGTGGAGGGAGTTGAGTTTTGGAGTTCGGAGAAGCAGTTCGCAGTTGGCAGTTCGCAGTTGGGAGTTCGCGGAGTCGGAGTGAAGAGGACGAAGCTGTGGAGAGGCGGCGGCGGCGAAGGCGGTTAAGGGGGTGCTCGCGTCGGATTCGGGGAACTGCGGAAGGAGAGGCCGGCGGCGCGACCGAGGTCGTGGTGGAGACGCTCGTCGCGGGACCCGAGATTTTGTGAAATCCTCCTTTCCCCGAGCATCAGCAACCCCCTCCTGTTTCCCCCCGCGCTGAGATAGTGCGACAAAAGGGGGCCCCCTTCCCACCCCCTGCCAGCCACTGTCCGCGAGGCCCGCGGAGTTGAGGCACCACCGCCACTTCGCGTCTCATCATCAGACGGGTAGGCCCGACACGATCTCGGCCCCAGGCCCGCCTACCCCCCTCATCCTGGAGGGTGGTTCTCTTTTCTTTTGCTTTGGGAATGTGTGTTGTCGGCGCCGTCTGTGAAGTAAAATTGTATAAGTGTTGCCGAGTGCCCGGTAGTCGGATAGATCTGCATTGTTGCATTTGCTTTTTGTCTTCTTCTTTTACATGTGCTTTTGGTGGAATTGTATATGTGTGCTTTCCGTTCATCGCGAAATAAATGTGCTTATTATTGAACTGTTTTCCCGCTTCGCTTCGTCATTTCTTTCATTGAATCCTCATCTTGCTTCACGTAAAGGGTTGGTCGTGGGCTAAGAAGCCCGATAATTAATCGAACCGTCGAGGCCGACGAATAACACCGCTCGGTTATCCCGATAGTACGGAACGGGTCGCTTCAGTGGCCCGTGTCCGAAGTCGACCTGCGGCGAGGTGCGATCGCCCGGTCTACCCTCCGTGTGGGTACTTAGGTAGGTCGAATTTGGCGAGCAACCCTATCCCACGCGGGGGCCGATTGGCTCGATCGCGGTGAGACCGAAAGGTCCACCCGTGACTGGTTCCCGGCGTTAGTCCGAGAGGGTCACGACTGGATTGTCCGTCCGGTGGGCGACGCGCCGCGATTCGAGTTACGTGGCCGTCCGCACGCCGGCGGGCGCGAATCCGCAACAATATATTGCTTTATAATTATACTTCACTGCAATGCTTCATAAAAAAAATATTAATTATTAGACTCGTCTTTTAAAAACGATAAATGTATAAACAGGCAAGCATTGGGTGGCTTTGACACCAACTCTGGTTATTTTTACCTCCACTACTGAAGGTGGGCAGAGGTTATGTTTTCACCCCTGTTTGTTTGCTTGTGAGGAGGATATCTAAAAAAGTTTGGACGGATTCGGACGAAACTCGTTGGACAGGTTGAGTGTGTGAGAAAAACTAATTGATTCGATTTTGGTGAAGATCCAGATTCGGATCCGGATATTAGAATTTCAAAGTGATTCTTCACAATTGGGAGATAGGGCCAAAAACTAAACAGGGCATGATATCTCAAGAAGTTATGGACATATGACAAAACTGGGTGGATGAGTTGGGTAGGTGACAAGAACATGCCGATTAGATTCTGGTTCAGGTCCAGATGCAGATTCGGCCTATCAGTGGGAGACAAAACATAAACTGTTCAGCCTCGTGAGGTGTGTGCTCTACCGAGTGCTGCATGTGTGTACTGTGTATGTATATATTGTTGCGGCCACGGGTACTGAGACACCATGTTGTCACTCAGGGAGATTAATCCCCGGGTGTCCTCGATAGAGCCGGACCTGGGGCCACCGCTCACAATTAACGTTGTGGTACGGCGGGTTGTTTTAGAACCACGAACGCCACCAAGTTAACCACGAGTTCCAGTGTCCACCATTTAATTATTCCGTTTAACTAGAGGTCACGTGGTTACCTGAGCGTGGAGCGCGCCCTCGGCAAAGCATCTCGATTAGATTTTAA
Source organism: Eptatretus burgeri (assembly GCF_056783735.1). Lineage (NCBI taxonomy): Eukaryota > Metazoa > Chordata > Myxini > Myxiniformes > Myxinidae > Eptatretus > Eptatretus burgeri. The sequence continues at coordinate 107,301,388 of NC_140968.1, forward strand.
TTAGGGCGGCTGAGCGTTTTAACCGCTGGTGCGTGACGACGATTTTTGGTCAAATCTGTGGTAATTACCTCCCAGTCTATCATGGTTAGGACAATGCTAGACCTCTGGGAGGAAAGGACAAACACGGACAGGTTGGAAGTCAATAAATAATTTATTAATAAGGAAAAAATAAATTATTACTAACAAAATCAATCAAAATGACAGGAAAGAGACAGAGAGCAGATGCTTATCAAGGGGGGGGGGTTACTTACTCACAACTCAACACAGACAAGGGTACCCAGCGGATCATTCGGGGGCGGGGGGAGAGTCATTTCGCTCACCAGAGATAAATCGTCCGTGAAGTGAAAACCTCCTGAAATGTGTGTGTGTGCATGTCTTGTCCATCGCCAGCACCCAACCTTGCCGTGCACCTACTCACCACAGCCTTGAATGCCGGTTGACGTCTGGGGGGGCACCGAGATCGTCTGTCGCGGGTTTACACCCTGGTGCTGTGACACGGGCAGCTCCTCACACTTCACGATACTGGTGACGTCCAGTGACCCAAACAGTCCGTTGGTGACTGACCCGCGCCTCACTCGTTGTGACCGACCCGTGCCTCACTCGTTGTCGGCACTGCTCACATCCACACGCGCACCACATGCTCGCTTGTTCTAGCACTGGAAAGGACGAACTGACTGGCGAATTGTCTTGTTGTTGGCGCTGGTCAGACACCAACACGCTCACTCGCTCACTTCATCACTTGCACGCTCACACGCTTGCTTTTCTTGCTTGCTCGCTTCCTTCCCTCGCGTGCTTCCACGCTTCTTGCTCCCTTCTCTTCTCGCACACTTCCTCTCTCTCTTTCTTTCTCCTTCTTTCAATGGACCTCTCCAATTCTTTTTATATATCCGGCCCATCTCGGCGGGCGCAGATTCCCCCTAAGCTCACCCTGCCCCACTTGCACACCATTACCATGACAATCCGTGCGCTCGAAAAAGGGCAGGCATCAGCGCTAGTGAAAGAAATATGTGCATAAACGTTGCTGAAGAAAAAACAAGGTGGCCGTCAGCGCTTGCGAAAGAAATATGTACATAAATGTGTCTGTCGTAAAGAAAAAAGCTTCCCATAAGAGAGAGGTGATCTATCCTTTACCCTTCTCAACGCATCACATTTAAAATCCCATTAGACATGGGGATGGGGCCAATCTGAACATGCATTTAAGGAAATAACTGTCAAAGGACCTGTATGTGTGGATGTATTCATCAGACCGGATTCTGAAATCCGTAACAATATATATATATATATATATATATATATATATATATATATATATATATATATATATATATATATATATATATATATATATACATATATATATATATATATATATATATATATATATATATATATATATTTACAGTCATCAGGCAGTTCCAAATCCCACACCTCACCACTGTGATGGTAATGGGTTCGATAGCCCGAAACCCAACAAATATATAAATTACAGACGCAGTCTACAGCACTCAGCCGGAACTTTGCGCCAAGGGTCAGTTGATGGAAACTGTGAGATGAATGAAGCAGATGGAAATCGTCTCTGAGGCTGCATTATAGCTACGAGTTGGCCAAGTGAACCAACTTTATGCGTCACACTTTTGTTATCTAAAGGGGCCATCGGTTAATTACACAAACTATTCCCAGAAGCTCTATCTCAAACCAAACCCAAGCAGGATAATCAAAACACTAAATCAACTCTTCCATGAATTTATAATACACCAGGTAATAGAGTGGGAAATTGGCAGGAGGAATGGTGATTGGGAAATTCAAAAGGGAAAAGGCAAGAAAATCAGTATGGGGCAACACAAGCAAGTGCCAATATATAACGTGCCGGTATGCAATCAGCATAAGGTCAGGTCAGATCAGGTCAGGTATGGGAGCATGCGCTGGAGCAGTTCATCACTGCATCCACTTTCCACCAGTACTCCAGTGGCCTCCGTATGGCCATCCCCCAGGCAGATGCCTGGCCCATCCCCATCTCCTTAAGATGCTGATCAACCTGCTGCAGCCACAAGGCATGTGGTTGGCCCATTGGCCTCCTCCACTCACTGGGCTCCCTCACTGAGAGAATGTGGTGTGCAGGATCATCATCAGGAAAACGAGCCACATCTCCATACAGCCGCAGCTGACGCTCACAGACTAAGAAGTTAACAAATCTCATTTGAGTCTCAGCAACTTCTCATTGGACACAAAGTCCGACCAGCGATAGCCAAGGATTCTCCGAAGAGACCTGGTACCAAAGGAATTAAGTCTCCATCTCAGATCCCTGGTCTGAGTCCAAGTCTCACATCCGTAGAGCAAGACTGGAAGCTCCAACGACCTGAAGGCTCTGACTTTCGTCCTCCTGCACAGGTGCCAACAGCACCATACCACACCCAATGAGTCAGAGTATTTTCAGAGACCAGGGAAACGACACCCAAGGAGTGACAAATCCTTAGTCTCATAATATGCTCATTGACCGGTGTTACCTCAATTATCATTGGAGTCAGGTTATTGGACACAGATACAGCAACTCCTTGGGCATGGTCACCATTAGAGCGACCCACCATGATCACCCACCATGATCTCGTCACGATCCGGTCTCCGAAACTCAGAGAGTGCTGCAATACTAATGTGCAAATGCTTGAGCTCAGATGATAACAAAGACAGGTGATAATCCTATCTTCAGAATTGGACATTCTCGGCACCCACCCGAAAGGACCGCCTGAAGTTAACCCAAGGCGACCACCGTCTGGTGAATGACACCTCAAAAACTGGTGAGCTTCCCTGTGAATGCCAGCAGCATAGAAGGGACTCCCACAGAGTGAGTTTTCAGTTTTATTTGCGTTTTTGGTGTGTTCAGCGGAATGAAGTGTTTTACAGTGGCTGGAGTGCAAATCCTGCCACCAACCTCCTAAAAAAAGTAACAAGTGCAAGAGAACGTCCACAGACACAGTTCGGCACAAGATATGGATGGCCGTTGGCTCACAAGGAGCTCCTCCACCCTCCGCTAGCTAAGGTGCCGGTACGTAACCTGCGTAAGGCATCAGTATGTAACCTGCTTAAGTAAGGTGCCAATATGTAACTCACATAAGGTGCCAATACGTAACGTGCATGAGGTATGAATGTGTCACCTGCGTAAGGTGCTCTGGCATAATCTTCTAAATGTGTGTTTGCTTTGCCATGAAAATCGTCGTCTGATGTAATGTACAGCCATTTTGAGTGGAGACGAGGTGTCCTGCAGTGGAATACATCTTGTACACCTTTGAGTAAACACCTTACCTGTATGGATGATTTTTCACCTTGTGTCAATGTTCCACGTAAAAGGTAATCTTTGATTTGTCAGTGTGTGGTCTGTCCCTCCCACTCAGATTCCTTGAAATCCCACAGTGATGTCTCCTGAGAGTGAGGAAACTCAAGTTTGTGGTATACTTCACTAAAGGGTTCTTCAGTCAATGAGTCTTGACTTTACTAAATGACTCTTCACTTCCTTGAATGTGCAATCGTTGTGTTCCTTCCAATTACTCATGTTATTAACGCTGATGAAGTTTTTTTATCATTTGTAAATGAGTAGATATTATGCATGTGTTACATAAGTATCACAGTGTGCTCAATTTTAGCTCACCTCGATCACACCGTTCATCACCGACGATGGACTAAAGTTTGTTCACAGCATTGAAAAAAAAAATCAGGGTTGGGGTGGTTTACAAAGGGGAGGGAGGGGTTTGAACCCACAAAAATTAATATTTTCTTCCTTTTCTGAAACTACACACCTGATTTCAATGAAACTTGACTGCAACCTCCATCAGCTAAAACTAAAGTCCAATTTTCACAAAACTTTGTAGAACTTCTGAGAACTTGAGAAGATTCCCCTTAAGGTGCACTGTGATTCCTTTGCGAAGGATTTCCATGATTTCCTTGTTGCATAAACTACCCTGTGGAAATCCTCAGGTAAGGATTTCCTTTTGCTTGAGGAAATCCTACGGAGCCATTGCTATGCCAGGCAACCAATCAGATGAGAGAGAGAGAGAGAGAGAGAGAGAGAGAGAGAGAGAGAGAGAGAGAGAGAGAGAGAGAGAGAGAGAGAGAGAGAGAGAGAGAGAGAGAGAGAGAGAGAGAGAGAGAGAGAGAGAGAGACAGACACACAGACACACATACAGACACACAGACAGACAGACACACAGACACACAGACACGGTCCAAAAGCTCGATGTTGGCGAAGCAATCTCCAAACTGGCTTCAGCAAGAGAGAGAAGCATGAGTGGAGGCTTTTCTCGACACAAGAGAGACAATTATGCATTGTACAGTTGTGTGATATGTGTTGTCGAAGTACTTTTATGTTTAATTACAACACCATAACTGTGAAGACTTTATGCAACCAATTCTCACGATGTCCTGATGCCTTGATATTCCCATCAAAAATATGCAGGTATTCCCATCAAAAAAAAATATGGAGGTGAATTTATAGGTTGAACGAAGGTCATTATGATCCAAGGATCACTACTTTTGATTTATTCTCAAAAGGTATCAACCCGATTTTGATATAACTGGGAAGCAATCATCACAGCACGGTACTTTCACAAGTTTGTTCAAATCATCATGATTTTGATATAACTTGGAAGGAATCATCACTGCACGGTACTTTCACAAGTTTGTTCAAATCATCGTGATTTTGATATAACTTGGTGGAAATCATCACAGTATGGTACTTTCACAAGTTTGTTCAAATCATCGTGATTTTGATATAACTGGGAAGCAATCATCACAGTACGGTACTTTCACAAGTTTGTTCAAATCATCGTGATTTTGATATAACTTGGTAGGAATCATCACAGCATGGTACTTTCACAAGTTTGTTCAAATCATCGTGATTTTGATATAACTTGGTGGAAATCATCACAGTATGGTACTTTCACAAGTTTGTTCAAATCATCGTGATTTTGATATAACTGGGAAGCAATCATCACAGTACGGTACTTTCACAAGTTTGTTCAAATCATCGTGATTTTGATATAACTTGGTAGGAATCATCACAGCATGGTACTTTCACAAGTTTGTTCAAATCATCGTGATTTTGATATAACTTGGTGGAAATCATCACAGTATGGTACTTTCACAAGTTTGTTCAAATCATCGTGATTTTGACATAACTGGGAAGCAATCATCACAGTACGGTACTTTCACAAGTTTGTTCAAATCATCGTGATTTTGATATAACTTGGTAGGAATCATCACAGCATGGTACTTTCACAAGTTTGTTCAAATCACCGTGATTTTGATATAACTTGGTGGAAATCATCACAATATGGTACTTTCACAAGTTTGTTCAAATCATCGTGATTTTGATATAACTTGGTGGAAATCATCATAGTATGATACTTTCACAAGTTTGTTCAAATCATCGTGATTTTGATATAACTTGGTGGGAATCATGACAGCACGGTACTTTCCAAGTTTGTTCAAATCATCGTGATTTAGATATAACTTGGTAGGAATCAGCACAGCACGGTACTTTCACAAGTTTGTTCAAATCATCGTGATTTTGATATAACTTGGTGGAAATCATCATAGTACGATACTTTCACAAGTTTGTTCAAATCATCGTGATTTTGATATAACTTGGTAGGAATCATCACAGTACTGTACTTTCACAAGTTTGTTCAAATCATCGTGATTTTGATATAACTTGGTGGAAATCATCATAGTACGATACTTTCACAAGTTTGTTCAAATCACTGTGATTTTGATATAACTTGGTAGGAATCATCACAGTACTGTACTTTCACAAGTTTGTTCAAATCACCGTGATTTTGATATAACTTGGTGGAAATCATCACAGTATGGTACTTTCACAAGTTTGTTCAAATCATCGTGATTTTGATATAACTTGGTGGAAATCATCATAGTACGATACTTTCACAAGTTTGTTCAAATCATCGTGATTTTGATATAACTTGGTGGGAATCATGACAGTACGGTACTTTCCAAGTTTGTTCAAATCATCGTGATTTAGATATAACTTGGTAGGAATCAGCACAGCACGGTACTTTCACAAGTTTGTTCAAATCATCGTGATTTTGATATAACTTGGTGGAAATCATCATAGTACGATACTTTCACAAGTTTGTTCAAATCATCGTGATTTTGATATAACTTGGTAGGAATCATCACAGTACTGTACTTTCACAAGTTTGTTCAAATCATCGTGATTTTGATATAACTTGGTGGAAATCATCATAGTACGATACTTTCACAAGTTTGTTCAAATCACTGTGATTTTGATATAACTTGGTAGGAATCATCACAGTACTGTACTTTCACAAGTTTGTTCAAATCATCGTGATTTTGATATAACTTGGTAGGAATCATCACAGTATGGTTCTTTCACAAGTTTGTTCAAATCATCGTGATTTAGATATAACTTGGTAGGAATCATCACACGACGGTACTTTCACAAGTTTGTTCAAATCATCGGGATGTTGATATAACTAGGTAGGAATCATCACAGCATGGTACTTTCACAAGTTTGTTCAAATCATCGTGATTTTGATATAACTTGGTAGGAATCGTCACAGTATAGTACTTTCACAAGTTTGTTCAAATCATCGTGATTTAGATATAACTTGGTAGGAATCATCACAGCACGGTGCTTTCACAAGTTTGTTCAAATCATCGTGATTTAGATATAATTTGGTTGGAATCATCACAGCACGGTACTTTCACAAGTTTGTTCAAATCATCGTGATTTTGATATAACTTGGTAGGAATCATCACAGCACGGTACTTTCACAAGTTTGTTCAAATCATCGTGATTTTGATATAACTTGGTGGGAATCATGACAGTACGGTACTTTCCAAGTTTGTTCAAATCATCGTGATTTAGATATAATTTGGTTGGAATCATCACAGCACGGTACTTTCACAAGTTTGTTCAAGTCATCGTGATTTTGATATAACTTGGTAGGAATCATCACAGCACGGTACTTTCACAAGTTTGTTCAAATCATCGTGATTTTGATATAACTTGGTGGGAATCATGACAGTACGGTACTTTCCAAGTTTGTTCAAATCATCGTGATTTAGATATAATTTGGTTGGAATCATCACAGCACGGTACTTTCACAAGTTTGTTCAAATCATCGTGATTTTGATATAACTTGGTAGGAATCATCACAGCACGGTACTTTCACAAGTTTGTTCAAATCATCGTGATTTTGATATAACTTGGTGGGAATCATGACAGTACGGTACTTTCCAAGTTTGTTCAAATCATCGTGATTTAGATATAATTTGGTTGGAATCATCACAGCACGGTACTTTCACAAGTTTGTTCAAGTCATCGTGATTTTGATATAACTTGGTAGGAATCATCACAGCACGGTACTTTAACAAGTTTGTTCAAATCATCGGGATGTTGATATAACTTCGTCGGAATCATTACAACATTGTTGTCATTCTCAATTTTGAGGTGTGTGTGTGTGTGTGTGTGTGTGTGTGTGTGTGTGTGTGTGTGTGTGTGTGTGTGTGTGTGTGTGTGTGTGTGTGTGTGTGTGTTGGTTGCATGCATGCATGCATGCTTGGGTCAGTCTGAGTGGAGTACATGTAGGTTTCGAGTCCTAACGAGGGCTCGGGCACTCGCTCTGATGTGCATGATGACAAGCTCTGCATTATGGACTATCGTTGCAGTAAAACACCTAATAATATAAACCATTCTCCCAATGGCAGAGTAATGACTCTGATGCCATGGTGTGTGTGTGTGTGTGTGTGATTGCTTGTTTCAGACAACACACGTGCACTTTGGGATGAATATTTATCCATTCATGTGTTGCAGAGTTGTGCGAGGAAGCTCTTACTGCGGGATTGCCAGATAAAGGGTTTTCTGCTTCGTCGTCCCTTTCGCCAAGTCACTCGCCTTGGTTTGCTCACCTCAATCGCAGAAACGGTATGAGTCCATCGTTGTCTATACCTTCTTGTGTGAATGTTCCCTCGGTTGGTAGTGCTGCTCATCGTGCCCGAGGAGTGACAGACACATTTATTCCGATACATTGACACTCACATGGAGTACAATTTGGGATGTGGAATGCAGTAAACGCCCCGTTTTTGAAAAATATTCTCATATTGATCTCGTCATACTTTCCTTTTGTTCCACGAGCCCCGTATAGCACTTCTGTAAAATATTTCGAATTTTCGATTTTGTTTAGTCCCCCACCAGGATCGGGTGAAAATTGGGTACCTCCTCTAACGGGCTGCTTTGGCCAAATGTGAGATTTGTGTTTGTTTGCCGGACAGTCCGGACTCTCTCTCTCTCAAGGCCAGAATGCTGATGGTAACGCAATAGGCCAGTGTGGTGTTCAGTCTGGGCAGTGCCATCATTAAGAAGGATGCACAGATAATGGGAATACGTCTCCCTACCTGCTGTCAAGTCCTGCGATGTCTCATGCATCACACTGAGAAGGGTGTGGTGGCAAAGCGCACCAGCTGTCGTGGTGCTCCCCCCAAATGGGGGGTGTGCGCAGATCATTCTGGCCAAGGTCGCTGACTTTTACAAGAAGGCCAACATACCCACTGTTTCTGACCACCATGTGTGCATCTAGCTCATTCAGCTTCTGGATGCTAACTGCAAGATGAGGGAGATCCTGACCGTGCATAGATCAACCACGGCCATGCTCGCCAAGCTGCAGGACATGGAACAATGACTCGATGCGATCTTCTGGGTGGGGCCAGCCAACGTTGAGCAGCTGGTCATGAACCCGGAGGAATACCTGTTCCTGCAGTTGATGGAAGTAAAGACTGATTGCATAGCATCTTTCAGCACCTACAACAAGGTCCTGTCATAGAAGGTGCACCATCGCCAGATTGGTGAGCAGGCAGAGGAAGAACAGCACAATGGAAGGTGCAGAAAATTGGTGCTGCTAGTTCCATCATTTCGTTGGCAGACAGTGAGGCGGCAGCCAAACAGAAACGATGAAAGTGATGTGACTGCCACTCAGACGACCACTGTGACTTCCACATAGAGCCATCATCACAGCGAGCACACCGGCACCCTGGCGCTCGTCTCCCACAATATCCTATGGCGTCCGAAGTTGATTTCCCTGGCTACTTGACTCAAGCTGACACCGACATGACTGACCAGCTTCTTGAAGGCCATAATTAATGAAACTGGGGGAAATGCCAATGCATAAATGAAAATCCTTGCCCGTAAACCGAACCTGCGGTTGAAGAAGCTAGCAGCAGAAGCCACACTGTAACTATTTTGAAATGCTTTAGAGAAAATAAGGAAAATTTGTCATATTTAAACTAGAGAATAATAAAAAAATTGAAAAATTATTCTTTTTTTTGGTTCATTGGTAACCCTCGTTACGCATTGCTGTCTGCACCGTCACTGATGATTCGTCAAGAAGCGATGAAACCGGTCCGGCAGCTAATGTGGTGTGTTGCATTGGGATTCCCATGTGGAGGTGGAGTTCCACCATGTTCCACCTCGCATGTGGAGGTGGAGTTCCCATGTGGAGGTGGAGTCCACTCAATTTTCATACAGGTTGGGTATTTCTTCCTGAAATCTGCGTTTCAAACCATAATCTTCATTAACTGCAGAGTTAACCTTGACTTTGTTTCGCACTCCTCTAAGTTTTAATTTGTTGTTCATGCTAAAACCAACTACCACAAGAAATCCTTTTGAGAAACTCTTTGGTAATCATGTGTATTCCCGTGACACGGATAATGGCAGTTAATGCATCTGGGCTTGTTCTATTCATCAAGATTAATTCGTGCTTCAACCAGTGTCACCACTTACTTCCAACTGTGTTCTACAACATGGCACTCCTACAGCTTTCTGGTATTTGTGTTGCCTTCATTAGTGTGCTTCGGTTCCAGTTTGGAAACTTTGCTTTTAAATTGTTTATGAAGTTGCACGTATCCTTTTTAATGATTTGCATTCCCAGTCATGATGCTTTGTCTTTTTGGGAGGATTTTCTTGCAGCACCCAGTTCTTGATGTTCGTAATGGTAGCTGCCCTTTTGTTGTGGCCATGGTATGATCTTTTGGGCATTTCTTCTGTTGCCCAGATTTTTCCTTTGTTTTTAATAATGTTACGTATCCTTATTTAAAAAAAATGTTAAATCACGTTTCTTGCACCGTTTAATGATGCCTCTCTTGAAGTGGCCAACAACGTTGTGAAGGGCAGTTAACATATCTGCAAGGGCTGCACGTTACACCAGATCTGAAAGGGCTGCACGTTACATTGTGTAGGCATGATAACTTTTCAGGAAACAGAGTACGGTACTCAGAAACAGAAAGAAGATTTATTTATGTGAATGATCCACATGTTACCGAATCAAGGCCAATGGGCAATCCTCCATTGATTAATCGAGGCCAATTAACAAATCCACTTGTTGCGGAATTGACGTCAATGAGTGATGACCTCGTTTCCGAATCGAGGACCCATGAAAGATCCGCTTGTTGCAGAAATAAAACGAATGAAAGATCTGCTTGCGGCTGAATGGTGGCCAATACTAGATCTTCCATGAGCCTCGACTTTCTATGCAATAAACTGAACGATCCTCCTGTTGCCGAATCAAGGCGAATGAATGCTGTGCTTGTTGCTGAATCGAGGCCCAGGAGCGGAGTCTTGATCATGCACACTCGAGAGATGCTGTCATGATACTGATATAATAGACGTGATAACGTCCACTGATTCGAGACTGGACGACATAATTTAGACGTAGGAATTTCACTTCACATGATTGTTTAATCTCAAGGGGGATTCAACACCAGATTGTAATCAATGTAATTTCTTTATGAACAAGATGGATTTTAATTTTACATTTAATAACTTGTATAACTTATACGCGTGCCAGTGGAAGCCCGAGTTGAACATCTTGGAAATCAGTTTATTTATAAAGCAGATTTATTTTTGGGATAACCTTTTTATTCTAGTTTTTTTTTCTCTCATCTCTTAAAATCTTTTTCATCATTAATTTATTAACATTATGTTCCGTTCCATCTCGCCTATTTTTGTATACAATAATGTTTGTGGGTGTAGCACTCGTTTCTTCTCGTCACCATTTTCTACACATTTACATACCCTAGTTATTAATAAATAATTATTTTTATTTCCGAACACTTTGATGTTGGATCTATTCTATTTTTGAAGATATCATTTATCATCAAACTAGGATAATGATTTTTATTTACCTCCTTGGTACATATCACATTTATAACTTGTTATTCATCCTTCTATACTCTTCCTTTTTAATTAAAAAGACAAGAATAATCATTTTGTAAAATGACTGTTTTGTTTACTATTCCTTTCTTGACCTCGTTTATCTTCTTTTGTGTATGGTTACACGAATGTTATTAAATCATCTTATAGGTTTACATTTTCCATTCTTTGTCACAAATTCATCCTGAAGCTTTCCCATTACTTCTTGGGTGTGAAAGAGGAAGCACGATGCAGGGGAGGGGAGGAGGGGGGCAGTGTTTCAG
>NC_140968.1:107317886-107375386 GCF_056783735.1 Eptatretus burgeri
CAGATTGGCTCTAATGGCTGCGCTCAGAACAGTGCCTGAATCAGTCAACTACCCAGTGCTCCACTCTGCCTGCCCCGTTCCTCGAGCTCCGTCCACCTGTTCAGCTCCACCTTCTGCCCCGTACCACTGACCAAGCCAAAAGCGTTTCTCCCTTACCTCCCCCTCAAAGGGTATTTCATAGCTGTTTAGCGAGGGAAGAGCCGAAAGGCAGATCAGTGCAGATGGTAGGACTTTTCAAGTGTCCTCATTGGTGCAGGGATGCTTCCCCAAGTGTTGGCCCTGCCCACACGAGGAGTCTGCACCAGAAATGCTCTCATTCGCTTCTACGTCTTGCCATGCGACTCATCTCCATGATTATTATGGGGTGAGGGTATCTGGTGGCGCTCTCCGGCTACGAACATGCGCTGGATACCAAATGGAATACGTTTGTGAATGGAGTGCTCGGGCTATCCATACAATATGGATTGGATTCCAGCACATGCTTGCACTTGGTGGTCATATGGCAGCTTAGCTGCCGGGGTAGCTATCATTTCTTGAAGCGCGACTGTGTCGCTGATGCAGTGCCCCTCTACCAGTACACACACTGGAACTGGTACTCATTTTGGCGACCTCGGAAGGATGACAGGCTGTCAACCCCCTGGTGTATTAATTCAGCGGCCGACGGGGCTTGAACTCAGGACCCTAGGATCCCAAGCCGCTATCCTAACCACTGAGCCAACACCAGGCTGCTTGCGCTTCAAGCCACACAGCCAAACTTTCCAAGCTTAAGCATCTGTAGTGGTATCTAGCGTCTATTCTTCCTGCCACCTCCAGAGGGCAGTGGTGGGTGTCGGTGGTGGTGAGTGTGGTTGTGGAATTCATCGTGGTGGTGTAGCAGTGAGCTTTGGCGAAGGTGGTTGAGGTGGCGTTGTGGTTGTGACTGTTAATGGCCAAGGTAAGTGAGCTTGGATTGCTGTAGGGATTTTATAAGGCTGTTGTATTGGTTGTGGAAATGTGGCATTGTGGTCCGAGTCTGGAGTAGGTCAAAGGTGAGCATCTGTTTGAGAATGGTGCGAGGTTTGAATGAGAAATGGCGCATTTGCTCATGAAGGGCTCTCCTATTGCTGTGCATGCAGGCATGCCTGCAGAAAAGAGGGGTTTGTGTGTGAAGTAAAGTAAAATAGATAAATAATAAAGAATCAGATTAAAGCCCTGCTGAAAAGCCCGTGCATTTTGTCCCATAAACCCTTGAGATAAAAGGGAAGGAAGAGGAGGAGATTGGGACCAGACTCTATGCACAGCGTTGGTGCTTCTTAAGCAGTCTCCTTGGCTATTGGGCACAATCCTGGATGGGTCACCACTCCAACACAGGATACCAGCATGCTGGCACTCATTTTGCTGACTTCGGAAGGATGACAGGCTGAGTTAACCCCACCTGGAATTCATTCAACAGCTGAGTGGGATTTGAACTCGGGACCCTTGGATCCAAAGCCCACCACTCCAACCATTAAGCCAACACCAGGCATTAATGGAGAAGGGCTACATCCATAAAAGGGAAGGGCTACTTAAAATGGAGGCAAATGAAATAACTGTCTCAGGACCACGATATGTTGTGTGCCATTGCCGATGGGGAGTGCTCGCTTAGCAGAACCGCAACAGTATGGTATGTGTACAATCACAATCATGTATGTGTATGTGTAAATCACGAGTCGTGTGTGTGTGTGTGTGTGTGTGTGTGTGTGTGTGTGTGTGTGTGTGTGTGTGTGTGTGTGTGTGTGTGTGTGTGTGTGTGTGTGTGCGCGCGCGTGCGTACGCATACGCACGCAATTCCGCCACCAGTTGTCATCTCCACTCACAAGTTTCTAGGACTGAATGGAGCCTTCCCCGGTCCTAAAGCATCAACCTTCATCCCAGCAAGGAAACAAAACTCATGGACCAAGCTGTCTCCTTCTCTATGCTCTGTTCAACAGAGCCTTCCCTGGTGCTGAAGCATTCGTCTTTACCACAGCAAGCAATCTCAATTCATGGACCAAGCTGTCTCCTTATCCGGGCTCCGTCCAACAGAGCCCTCCCTGGTACCAAAGCATCCCGCTCGACCACACCAAGGAACCACTCTTCACGGACCAAGTCATCTCCTCATCCGTGCTGCACCCAAGGGCGTCGATCCAAGCCAAAATGTGGGGGGGGGGGGGACAGGTAACTGGACCTTTCTCCCAAGGTGTGCCCAGGCAATAGATCACCACGACAACTGCTCCCCACGAATAAATTTGGTGACATGAACAATGGACTTCAACGTTTTTTTCAGTTCCAGATACGGTATATTAATCCAGTGTATTAATACATGTACACATACAGGTACATATACTGTACTGTATTTATCCAAATATAGTGTGACGGTTCGGAACATTGGAAACGAACGCATTTGCCAACTCGTGGAGATCCAGTGCTGCCAACCGATCACTGTAGACGTGGCAAACGATGAGATGGTTCAGTGTTTGTTGACTCATCATACTTCTCAGCCAGGTTTTCAGACGCCTGAGTGCATTGAAGGAGCGCTCAGCCGGGCAAGAGCTTGCTGGGAAGATCATGAGCAATCGAAGCAACCGTTCAACCTGCAGGAACAATTGGCGCACCTCCGGTACCATCTTTTGGAAGATGACTTGGTAATCCTGAATACAGGAACCAGTGTACTACTTCTTGAAGAAGAGCAATTCTTCATTCAGACTCTCTGACAATTCTGGATAAATGGTAAAGGTGTCAGGGTCATACTCTCCAGTTGGGGATCGATGCCCATGGCTGCACCCAACGGAGCCCTCCCCAGTAGCAAAGCATCCAGCTTCACCACAGCAAGGAGTGTGTTTGCGTATGTGTGCGTGTGTGTGCGAGTGTCTCCGTGTAACTCATCTTGCACTTACCTCCCTCCTGCCCCCTCCTCTACTACCTTGTATTAGCCATTTCTTTTCTTTTTTTTTGTCCACTTCACTCCCCACTCCCCCACATAACGTTTCCTGGATCTGTGCCTACCACTAAGTTTTAACCTGAGGCTCTCTTGTTTGCAATTGTAAACAACTATAATATGACTATAATGTTATTGCATGAGATTCACCACTGAGATGCGTTAACAGTTCATTTTTAATGTGCAAACGTCTGCATGTGCTGAAGCAGCAGCAGCAGCTGGCAACGTGGCACACAGCTGTGTCTTTCTACAGTTATTGAAGCAATAGCAAATCGTTCATGTTTTTACCCTCATGAGAATGTTTTATATGAGACTATGAATGATATTACAGAAGTGTATGATCATGAAATGTACCTTTGCACACAGAACGCTGTCTATAGATGTGGAAATTTGTTGGTTTATATGGTAGGGGGGCCTCAGTAATGAATGAAGCAGAGAGAGAGAGAGAGAGAGAGAGAGAGAGTGAGAGAGAGAGAGAGAGAGAGAGAGAGAGAGAGAGAGAGAGAGAGAGAGAGAGAGAGAGAGAGAGCACGAGAGAGAGCACGAGAGAGAGCACGAGAGAGAGCACGAGAGAGAGCACGAGAGAGAACACGAGAGAGAACACGAGAGAGAACACGAGAGAGAACACGAGAGAGAACACGAGAGAGAACACGAGAGAGAACACGAGAGAGAACACGAGAGAGAACACGAGAGAGAACACGAGAGAGAACACGAGAGAGAACACGAGAGAACAATCAAAGACAGAGAAAATGGCCAAGCTCGTGGAATGTCAGAAATACATTTGGTACATGGACATGTACAATTTGGGCTTTTGATATCTTTTAATTACATTTATAAACTGTCAACAATTCTTGTTTACCCCTTGTGTTGCTCAATCAAACATATGCAGGTGTAATCTTCAGGCTAAATCATTGTCCCCTGCCCCTCTGACGAGGTTGGAAATGGGGACGTTAATACGAGCTCTGACCGTCTGACCGACCAATCATCTGTCGATGTACTTTTGAGTACGCAATATTTCAAAAACCGTTGAACATTTAGCTTTCATATGGCAGATATCTATTCCTCCTGACATTATCTCAACCTGATTATATCACAGTTGTGATTGGCTGAATTATATTGCCATGGCAACCATCTCGGTAACTTGGCTTGTGTACGTGATATTTCAAAAACTGTTCAAGAGTTCGCTTTTATATTTGACAGATCTATTCCTCATACCGCCGAAAAGGAGAGGGGCCTGGAGTATCAGCTCCTGGTTGTTATTATTGGGGCATGGCATTGCCACTGGTTCAGAGCCCTTTAACAAGGAGCACACTTGACTCTTTCCCATTGCCAACCCAGTGGAGTTGTATTCTTCTTGTTTGTTTTTTACAGTCACCAGATTGCAATGCAGAATCAACGCTGAACTCAGCTGTGTTTCTGATATTCCAAACTGGTACATTTATTTCTATACATGCAGATGTCTGGACAAGTGGAAGACCTAAACAATAGAGGGCTGAGAGACAAGCATCTTGGCAGTGGCCAAAAAAACCTGACAGTTTGAATGTGAGAGAGGAGGTGATAGTTAAAAGTTGGTGCAGGGTTTAACATAAGCTATTGTTAAGCTGACACCTTATATTATTGGAAAGAGGAGCAGATTGCGCATACGCTCGAATTTGGCTTCATGGATGGGATCGAAAAGAAGCGAAAGATTGGAGCTGAGTCGAGGGTCCCGATTTAGTAAGGCAATTAAGAAATAGTTTGGTCTATGATTGAATTTGACCAAGGGGGTTGGAAAGGGGTGGATTAGAGAGAAAGCTGGCAATATAAGGAAAGCCAGCTGGTAGATAACAGAGGCCACCAACTTGTTTGCATCGACACGGCAGCAAACTCTGTGCTTTGACATTCTGTTTGCAGACACCGATACACTTCATGTTTTATATGTCACTTCATCAACATGTGCCAGAGAGGGCATGGGATATTGAGTCGAAGCAGGAAGCAATACTCGATGATGCTTTACTCAAATGCCTTGTAGCTCATGATAGGTTAGTGATTAAAAAAGAACTACTTTGGGTTTGGAGACTGAGCATTCTTCTCTTAACCCTTGGCTCATGATGCTGGGATTCATATTTCAAATCCCATAAACTATTCTCGTTTACGGCCCCTGCCACAACAGTGAATAACGAGTCGGGTGAGAAGCAGCAAAACCTGGGGCGGGGGAGAGCGTGACTAAAATGATGATGCAGTGCCCCCTGTAAGTAGGGCAGGAATTTGTAATTGCCAGTGGCAACTCACCTACTCTTCGTTAAAAAAAACATGAGAAAGTCTCTCATGGTTTTCGTGTTTCAAGCAAACTTTTCTGATTTGAAGAAAATATTTTCTTGTTAAAAAATTATTTTTGGCAGTGTTAACATCCACGAACAAACACCATCCGATCAGTCCCTAGTTTAACATCCGTCCAAAGGATGGGACACATTCTGATTCAATAACATGACTGCAAAGCATCAATCGACCATTTATAATTGAGTTGAGAATCAAACTCTCATGAGACAGCTCAAAAGTGAATTCACTATCTTTACACTTGGTAAGATGGTAATTTTGCAGCAACCTATATGTTGTGAGAGTAATATGGGTTTGTGATAAGGGGTTTGTTATAAGAGGGTTGTGAGGGTTTGTTATAAGAGGGAAAAGGGTCAGTGATGTAAATCAGCAAAAGGAGAGGGCCCAGCAAGCACACTTGGAAGCTCAATGGAGAAAGTGGATCAATGAAGTTATGAGAAATTATTCACTGCCAGCATGTAAGTAGTAAGTCTTTCTGCAAGGTTAAACGAGCTACCAAAGACATGTAAAGTAAGATGTCAGACTCTGTCAAATGCATGTTATGTGTGTATAAAGTCTGCCCTGACATTTTGTTTGAGGTTCAGGTCCTCTATTAGCTGCGAGTTCCTAACACTATTCCTAATCCAAACCGAATCATAACATGTAGGCTGGATTGACCTGAAAATAAATAATAAGGAAATGGGATTTTTGAATAATTATTTCAAAATAAAGACAAGAACAATAGGTTTCCCGGCCTGTGGCTTGAAAGCCAAATTATCATAAATCTGCCCAGAAATCAATGGTAAATGTTTATCGTTGAAAAGCTCTCATTTTCATCCCTTTTTGTATTTTAATAATTTATTCAATTTTCCAAGTGGAAAATGGAAACGAAGAGTATAAACAAAGGGAGGACAATTTAAGTAGAGCAGTAGTGGATTGTGCTTGCATTTTGCAAGCAGATAATTTGTAAACAAGACAGATGCCATGCATAGCACGATACTTGCAGTCAATTCAATTCAATTCATACTTTAAAGTCAATTGGATGAAAATTGAGGATTTTAGAAATTGCACTCAAGTTGTTGAACTTTGGCCGATGTTGACCTTTTGACCTTTGTGGACTTTTGGCCTAAATTGACCTGAAAAATAATTGGTGGTTGAACTCGATGACCAAACATACAAATCCTCTTCAAATTTCAAGTCAATCAGTAAAAATTGAAAATTCAGGAAATTTGGCGTATGTTGACCTTTTGGCCTATGGTGACCTCAAATGTAATGGGTGGTTGAATTCAGTGACCTGATATGCAAATCCTCTTCAAATTTCAAGTCCATCAGATGGAAACTGAGGATTTTAAAGATTCGATAAAGTTGCTGACCTTTGGCCTATGTCAACCTTTTGACTTCAAAAACAATAGGCTTTTTGCTTATGACCAACTCTACCATTTTGTGAAGTTTCATTTAGATCGGTTTAAAATTGTGACCTGCAGGTGATTGACTTGCATACAAACAAACAAACACGAAAGATGTCGTGCATAACATGATTCTTGTGAAATCCATGAAACAAATTTCACCTCAAAAATAATTGGTGATTGAATTCAATGACCAAATATGCAACTCTTCTTTTAATCTCAAATCAATCGGATGAAAATTGACAATTTTCGAAATTTGGCCTATGTAGATGTTTTGCCCTAGTTGACCATTTTGCCTTTGTTGGCCTCAAAAAATATTGTTCATTGAATTCAGTAGCTTGATGTGCAAATCTTCAAATTTCAAATCAATGGGATGAAAATTGAGGATTTTAGCTATAATAACCAAAGTTGTTGACCTTTGGCCTATGTTGACTTGTTGGTGGATGTTGACTTCAAAAATAATTGGTAGTTGAAAATTAAGGATTTTAGAAATTTGACAATTGTTGACCATTGGCTTGTGTTCACTTTTTGACCTTTTGACTTCAAAAACGATTGGCTTTTTGCTTATGACGAAGTCTACCATGTGTTCAAGTTTTGTAAAGATTGGTTTAAACTTGTGACCTGTAGGCAATTGACATACAATCAAATAAACAAGAAGGATGTCATGCATAGCACAATACTTATGAAAGCCATAAAACAAATTTGACCCTCAAAAATAATTGGTGGGTGAATTCAATGACAAAATAAACTCCTCTTTAAATTTGAAGTCCAATGGATGAAAATTGAGGATTTTAGAAATCTCACCCAAGTTGTTGACCTTTGGCCGATGCTGGCTCACCTTTTGATTTCAAAAAACAATAGGCTTCTTCTTAATAACGAACTCTACCATGTGGTGACGTTTCATGAAGATCAGTTTAATATTGTCCTGCAGGGGTTTGACATACAAACAAACAAACATACAATTAAACAGACAGAATAATGCACAAGGCCAACCAATATACGTGAAAAATCTTTGATGTTGCAAGGAAAAAAGTAAGACAGACAGAACTAGAACGGGCACTCATAGAGCGCATACCTTCGCCGCCACTACTTTTTTTGTTCTTGGTATGAGTATGGGGAACTGGTTTCATATGAATGGTCTTATGACACAAACCACATATCTATAATGTCATGACCCCCCCCGACTTTCGGGGGCTATGGACTAAACAACAATCAACTCAGGTCGTTTTGGCGAGTCTTCACTCGCAAGCTCGGTGAATACAACGTTTCAACAAGAGAAGGTAATCTCGTTTGATGCTGGTTTCATGCAAATCGAATAAGAATTGACTGAGTTATGCCGAAAACCGCATATTTTTCAAGGGCGTGACCCCCCCCCGACATTTTACCCCAACCGGTGACATGTGTTATGACGTCATTGTGTCACAAGATTGGGCATTAAATTCTGAACATTTTGGTGCTGGGTTCATGTAAAGCGGACAAGAATTGACCGCGTTATGACAAAAAACGCATATTTTTCAAGGTCGTGACCCCCCTGACCTTTGACCCCTAACCGGTAACAAGAGTATGGGCGTCATTGTGTCATATTGCATATCGCAAGATGAGGCGTTGAATTCTGAACATTTTGGCGTTAGTTGCATGCAAATTGAATAAAATTTGACCGTGTTATCGTAAAAAGACAATTTTGACCTTTTCTTGACCTTTGACCCGAACGATCCCAAAATATAATTGAATGCTTCCTGGCTAATAACCAATCATCCCACCAAATTTCATGCAATTCGGTTTAATACTTTTTGAGTTATACGAATCACAAGATTACAAATAAATAAATAAATAAATACACGCCGACCAAAACATCACCTTTCGCAGAATGCGAAGGTAATAACATGCCCATTCATCATGAACTTGCTATCTGAAATGAAGTAAAACTACTGACCACACCCATTCATCATGAACTTGCAATCTGAAATGAAGTAAAACTACTGACCACACCCATACATCATGAACGTGCTATCTGTAATAAAGTAAAACTACTGACCATGCCCATACATCATGAACTTATCTGAAATTAAGTAAAACTACTGACCACACCCATTCATTATGAACTTTCTATCTGAAATGAAGTAAAACTACTGACCACACCCATTCATCATGAACTTATCTGAAATGAAGTAAAACGACTGACCACACCCATTCATCATGAACTTTCTATCTGAAATGTTTTAAATCTCCTGACCACACCCATACATCATGAACGTGCTATCTAAAATAAAGTAAAACTACTGACCATGCCCATTCATCATGAACTTGTTATCTGAAATGAAGTAAAACTACTGACCACACCCATTCATCATGAACTTGTTATCTGAAATGAAGTAAAACTACTGACCACACCCATTCATCATGAACTTGTTATCTGAAGTAAAGTAAAACTACTGACCACACCCATACATCGTGAACTTGTTATCTGAAATAAAGTAAAACTACTGACCACGCCCATTCATCATGAACTTGTTATCTGAAGTAAAGTAAAACTACTGACCACACCCATTCATCATGAACTTGCAATCTGAAATGAAGTAAAACTACTGACCACACCCATACATCATGAACGTGCTATCTGTAATAAAGTAAAACTACTGACCATGCCCATACATCATGAACTTATCTGAAATTAAGTAAAACTACTGACCACACCCATTCATTATGAACTTTCTATCTGAAATGAAGTAAAACTACTGACCACACCCATTCATCATGAACTTATCTGAAATGAAGTAAAACGACTGACCACACCCATTCATCATGAACTTTCTATCTGAAATGTTTTAAATCTCCTGACCACACCCATACATCATGAACGTGCTATCTAAAATAAAGTAAAACTACTGACCATGCCCATTCATCATGAACTTGTTATCTGAAATAAAGTAAAACTACTGACCATGCCCATTCATCATGAACTTGTTATCTGAAATGAAGTAAAACTACTGACCACACCCATTCATCATGAACTTGTTATCTGAAATGAAGTAAAACTACTGACCACACCCATTCATCATGAACTTGTTATCTGAAGTAAAGTAAAACTACTGACCACACCCATTCATCATGAACTTGTTATCTGAAATAAAGTAAAACTACTGACCACGCCCATTCATCATGAACTTGTTATCTGAAGTAAAGTAAAACTACTGACCACACCCATTCATCATGAACTTGTTATCTGAAATTAAGTTAAACTACTGACCACACCCATTCATCATGAACTTGTTAACTGAAGTAAAGTAAAACTACTGACCACACCCATTCATCATGAACTTGTTATCTGAAATGAAGTAAAACTACTGATCACGCCCATTCATCATGAACTTGTTATCTGAAATGAAGTAAAACTACTGACCACACCCATTCATCATGAACTTGTTATCTGAAATGAAGTAAAACTACTGACCACGCCCATTCATCATGAACTTGTTATCTGAAGTAAAGTAAAACTACTGACCACACCCATTCATCATGAACTTGTTATCTGAAATGAAGTAAAACTACTGACCACACCCATTCATCATGAACTTGTTTCTGAAGTAAAGTAAAACTACTGACCACACCCATTCATCATGAACTTGTTTCTGAAGTAAAGTAAAACTACTGACCACACCCATTCATCATGAACTTGTTATCTGAAATGAAGTAAAACTACTGACCACACCCATTCATCATGAACTTGTTTCTGAAGTAAAGTAAAACTACTGACCACACCCATTCATCATGAACTTGTTATCTGAAATGAAGTAAAACTACTGACCACACCCATTCATCATGAACTTGTTAACTGAAGTAAAGTAAAACTACTGACCACGCCCATTCATCATGAACTTGTTATCTGAAATAAAGTAAAACTACTGACCATGCCCATTCATCATGAACTTGTTATCTGAAATGAAGTAAAACTACTGACCACGCCCATTCATCATGAACTTGTTATCTGAAATAAAGTAAAACTACTGACCATGCCCATTCATCATGAACTTGTTATCTGAAATAAAGTAAAACTACTGACCATGCCCATTCATCATGAACTTGTTATCTGAAGTAAAGTAAACTACTGACCACGCCCATTCATCATGAACTTGCTATCTGAAATGAAGTAAAACTACTGACCATTCCCATTCATCATGAACTTGTTATCTGAAATAAAGTAAAACTACTGACCATGCCCATTCATCATGAACTTGTTATCTGAAATAAAGTAAAACTACTGACCATGCCCATTCATCATGAACTTGTTATCTGAAGTAAAGTAAACTACTGACCACACCCATTCATCATGAACTTGCTATCTGAAATGAAGTAAAACTACTGACCATGCCCATTCATCATGAACTTGTTATCTGAAATAAAGTAAAACTACTGACCATGCCCATTCATCATGAACTTGTTATCTGAAATAAAGTAAAACTACTGACCACGCCCATTCATCGTGAACTTGTTATCTGAAATAAAGTAAAACTACTGACCATGCCCATTCATCATGAACTTGTTATCTGAAATGAAGTACAACTACTGACCACACCCATTCATCATGCACTTGTTATCTGAAGTAAAGTAAAACTACTGACCACGCCCATTCATCATGAACTTGTTATCTGAAATGAAGTAAAACTACTGACCACACCCATTCATCATGAACTTGTTAACTGATATGAAGTAAAACTACTGACCATGCCCATTCATCATGAACTTGTTATCTGAAATGAAGTAAAACTACTGACCACGCCCATTCATCATGAACTTGTTATCTGAAATAAAGTAAAACTACTGTGACCACGCCCATACATCGTGAACTTGGAAACTATTTTCCATATTTATTCACTTAATTCACATGGGTCGTCGACACAATCACCCCTTCAAATCCCCCAACATCATCACCACTATCATCCCCATCAAGTCGTCTTTATCATCAACATCATCAACATCGTGATCGCATTCTTGGATCAAGTTTATCGTCATTATTAATAGCCCTGGTTGGACTTCGTCTGAAATGGGGGCTTATGGATTTGGTTTCGAGTTTTGTGTCCGCCCATGTGTGTGGGTGTGCGTGCGTCTGTCCGCAACCATATCTCGGACATGTATGGACCTATTTTATTTATACTTGGCAGAAAGACAACACATAATAGTATACATATGCACGTCAGTTTTTTTTCTGCATAAGATCCACGATGGCTGTCTGGTGGCCATTTTAGTTGTAAAAAAAAATAAAAAAGCCCGTGTCAGACACGTCCTCACCCATTTCTCGGACATACATTTACTGATGTTGTTCATACTTTCCACACAGTTAATGAATCATGGCTTACATATGCACATCATTTTTTTTTGAGATCAGATCCAAGATGACCGACTGGTAGCCATTTTGTTACTTAAAAGTGTCCCAAACCATTCAGTACATGACAGCATGATGTTGCTAACAGCACTTAACTTTATTTTGTGATCTGATCAAAGATTGCTGACTGGTAGACTGGCTGCCATTTTAGTTGTACATAAATATGGGCCAGCTCTTTAACTCCGCACAGCAAAATTACTGAATCAATGGGGGCTATGACATATTTTACGTCTCTTTTACTTGTTAAAGGTAAGTTTTATGATCTTAATAACTCAAGAAAATAAACTTTATTTTACTTTCTTAGTAACTCTTTTATTTATGAAAATAAATAGCACACTGCGTTTACTGACCAAATTCACCACACACTTCCACCATGTTACTTCAACCTTCCCTTTTCCGAATGTTATGCAATCCTTATTTAAAATTAATAAATACACTTTTGACTGTACACCTCCCACAGCCACGTCCTTCTGGTTCTGGGTTTGGAGCGTCGGTAGGTCTCTCTCAGGGCTCTCTTCTGACTTTCTTAAAGCTAAGTTTCCGGTCGTTATCTGTCCCGTTTTTACTGTTTGTTTTCCCACCTACATGTTACTGTGTGTTCTTAGCTCGGTTTTGTTTCAAAAATCGTGCTATTTTGTGAGTTTTCGTCGACCTTGTCTTACCGGGTTCCTTGAGACCTACCCATCTTTCCCCTCTCGGTGTACAATCGTTTTTATTTGTATTCTCTCCCTATTACCTTCAATTCCTATTTCCCCACTTTCCCAACGTCCCCCATTCCTCCCAATCTAAACACTCTTTTTTGTTTTTGATTTAAGATAAGAAACAAACAAACAAAACAAAAAACTACCTTTCTCCCTGCATACCGACGAGTCCTGACCCTTCTTCTTCCTCTTCTTCTTCTTCCACTTCTTCTTCTTCCTCTTCTTCTTTCTCCTTCTGCCGACACACCATCTTTATTCTACTTGAACTGACCCACTCTCACCATTACCGTCACGATTTCTTCCGACAACCTTTCATTCCCAAATCTGACCTGTTCTTCAAAAATACATCAAAAATTAATAATCTTCCTTGTATCCTTTCGATAAATACACCTTTTGTAACCATGTGTCTATCTCCACCCTCTTCCTGGTACTTTTCATCGACCCAGCAGCTTCACACTACGTTTACAGTTCCAAATTCACCACACACTTCCACAATTTTACTTCAACCTTCCCTTTTCCGAATGTTATGCAATCCTTATTTAAAATAAATAAATTCACTTTTGACGATACACCTCCCACAGCCACATGCTTCTCCCATAACCACGTGATCTGTTTCTCCCCTCTGCGTTGACCGATCCAAATTCACCATTCACCTCACAATTTTTTCTCCAACCTTTCTATTACCTAATCTGATAACTCTCTCGAACAATAATATATGTATAATTCCAGCAGTGTGTGTGTGTGTGTGTGTGTGTGTGTGTGTGTGTGTGTGTGTGTGTCTGTGTCTGTGTCTGTGTCTGTGTCTGTGTCTGTGTCTGTGTCTGTGTCTGTGTCTGTGTCTGTGTCTGTGTCTGTGTCTGTGTCTGTGTCTGTGTCTGTGTCTGTGTCTGTGTCTGTGTCTGTGACTGCTGTTTCTCGACAACCACTGGTCCGATCAAATTGAAACTTGCCAGGTATATTGCTGGGGACCTGAGGATGTGCCTTTTCAAGGTTTGATATGAATCGGATAAGAGCTTCCCAAGTTATGGCCATTTATTTACCAACCAATGACAGGACACGTTGCTGCGTGGGCGTGGCCGATGGGGAAGAGATCCTCAGCCGCGTTCCCCATTACGGGTTACAACGTACGGACTTCCGGATAGTGATGACTTTGTGTATTCTAATAATTTCTCGATTTTTTTTAATGCGCATTTATAGATAAACACAATGCCCAAGTTATGATCGTTTTCATATTAGACGGTGTATAAATTTCGGTAACATCAGAGTGAGCTGGTATGCTCCGAACCAGGAAGTAATTTTTTTCTCTTCTCTTCTCTTTGTGTTTTTCCTTGCGATGACATTGCAAAAAGGCAAAATACGTTGGCGCTAATTGAATAATTGGCCATTAAAACTAAATAGTGAATAATCGTAACTGTGATATGCGAACTTCCAGGCCACGCACGTACGGGCACGTGAGAGCGATGGAACGGCCTGTGTAGTTGTTTCTTGGTTGCTGTTTGTATTTTTTTTTATTATTGTTATTATTTTTTACGGGCACGTACTAGTAATAATAATAATGATAAAACTATCTCTTATAATGCTTCATCTTCCTCTTTCACACATGTGGTACTCCTGACTGTATCATAACTCACTACTCTTCTGCTATTTCAACAGACTGCTCTCAATTTGACCTTTCCTTCATACCTTGCTGAAAAAATGCAACTGTTACAGCGTTTCTTCTCTCCATTCTCTTAATTCTCCTTTATTGCATCCATCAAGAAATGTGTTTAATCGCATCTCTGACCTAAAAATTAAAAAACCCAGTTTGCGATGAATGTTCGCTTTCCATCAACCATTATGTTTTTTTCCAACTTCACTGCCAACTCACCCCTCTCACCCCTCCCTCCCAAAGCAACCATCACACTCTTCTCCCTCCAAGCCTCCCTCTCACCTCTCTCAAAAACTTCCCCCTTACCTTTCTCCCTCAACTCTCCCCATTCACCCTTCTCAAAGTTGCCCCCCTCTTCTCCTTCTCCTTCCCCTGCCCTCTCACCTCCTTATCATCACTCAACCTCCTCTAATCCTCAACTGCATTCTGCCTCTTCTCTTGCCCCCCACTCTCCCCCAGCACCACAGAGCCGTTTCTCCCCCTCAACCGGCCCCA
Organism: Eptatretus burgeri; assembly: GCF_056783735.1. Lineage (NCBI taxonomy): Eukaryota > Metazoa > Chordata > Myxini > Myxiniformes > Myxinidae > Eptatretus > Eptatretus burgeri. Next base: position 107,332,747 of record NC_140968.1, read on the forward strand.
CTCCCCTCGCTATTCTGCAATCCCCCACACTCTTTCAACAACCCTCCTTACCTCCCCTCTCCTTCCTTGTTCTACCCTCCCCTCCCCTCCCACACCTTTCACCCAAAGCCTCCTCCCGTCCCTCTTCATGAACAGTGTGGACCTCAAATATCCGGGGCCTTCGCTCAAACCTTTCAGATCTATCCATACAGGTTGCCACTGACAAACCAAAAAAAATCTGCCCAACAGAAACTTTCCTCCCTCAAGACGACTCTGACTCCCAAATATCTCTCCCTGGTTACTCGCTCCTCTGGTATGACAGACCTGAGCTTCATCCTGGTGGAGGAGTTGCTCTCATCATCAAAAACTCTATTCCTCACTCTCCATGCACTGTCCTCACTCCCCCACAACCCCAGGAATACCTCTGGCTACGGCTTCCCCTCCACTCCAACCTCATGTTTATATGTGTACTGTACCGTCCACTCATGACTCCGTCTACACCTCACTATCTGAAAACATGGACCAACTTCTATCTTCTCATCCAAACTCTCTCTTCCTCATATGTGGTGACTTCAATTGTCATCATGCCAGTTTGCTAGGTGTGGGTACCTCTCTCACCTGTCATGGCACCTCAGCAAAAGCTTTCTGCGACTCAATGGGACTGAATCGGTCAACTTCCTGACCCGGATCTCAACCAATAGTACTCCATCTCTTCTGGACCTGATTTTGACAAATTTCCCTGACAATATCTGCTGCTCTTCCTCCGCTCCAATCGGTTCTTCTGACCACGTGCTTGTCAAAGTGGACATCTCTCTGGCTGTTATCAGAGAACCAGCTCAGCGCCGTCAAGTCTCGCATTTCACTCAAGCCAACTGGCAGGGTCTCCAAGCAGCCATACAACTTCCAGACTGGTCTCCCATCCCTACTTTCTCGAACATCAACTCATCCTGGGAATTCTTTTAAAGAAACTTGTTCTCCCTCATGCACAGATTTATCCCTCCTCGTCTTCAGTTGTCCTACCATTCCTCCCGCCCTTGGTTCACTGAAGTTTGTGGCGAGGTCGTTGTCCTGAAACAACTTGCCTTTGCCTCATGGAAAGCAAACCCAACTGAGGGTAATCTCAGTTCCTTCCATAAAGCTGTGGAAGTGTATCCTCCTTGTGTATCCTTGTGTATCCGCCAACAAGTGTGTATCCTCCTTAGGAGAGCCAGAAAACATCTTTCTAATCTCAAGTCTCAACTCTCAAACCTCTCTCCCTCCTCCAAATCCTGGTGGCATCTTATCAAATCTGTTGCTGGTGTATGTTACCCCTCCATCCACTCCCTGACCTCAAATGGCCACACTGCTGATACCACACATGAAAAGGCTGAATGCCTCAACTCGGTATTTGCATCTAAATCTTGTGTCCAAAACCCATCACTTTCTGTACCCACCTTACCCAGTCACATCCAACTGTCCTGGACTCTGTGTTCTTTTCTCCTGACAAGGTGGAGAGCTTGCTGTCAAACCTCGACTCAGATTCTGCAAGCGGTCCAGATGGCATCAGCCCACGTGTCCTAAAAACCTCCTCCTCTGCTCTTGCTCACCCTCTCTCTGTTCTATTCACCCTCTCATTTGCTCAAGGGCATCTGCTTGGAAATCAGCAAACATTACTGCCCTGCATAAAAAAGGTGCAAAAACAGATCCGTGCAACTACAGACCAATCAGTCTTCTCACAATCATCAGCAAGGTTTTGGAATCCATTATCTCTTCAGACATTAAATCCTACCTCTTCTCCAATGGCCTGATTTCCGATCATCAATTTGGTTTCAGACCAGGTCACTCTACCATGAATATGCTGCTTCTGCTCTCTCAACAATGGATGGAGGTCCTCAATGCCAGACATTAAATCAGAGCCATATCCCTCGACATATCATGTGCTTTTGACATGGTCTGACACCCTGCCCTACTCACCAAACTGTCTTCTTGCGGGATCCCAGGCCATCTCCACTCACGGCTTGCAGACTTCCTCTCCTGTCGCAGTCAACGTGTGGCCCCAAATGGAGTTCTTTCATCCCCTCTTCCTTTCCAGGCTGGAGTTCCTCAAGGCAGCATTCTGGGCCCTGTTCTTTTTCTAGTTTTCATCAATGATCTCTCTGACTCTCTGGAAAATCCTCTTTATCTCTTTGCTGATGACTCCACCCTCTGCCGTACCATCTTTCATCCCTCAGACCGGCAAGTAGCAGCTTCTTCGCTCTCTGCAGATCTGGGTAAAATCACAAACTGGTCCAACACATGGAACATGTCTTTCAATCCGAACAAATCTCACACTCTCACGATGTCTCTCCGAAAGGACCGTTTAGAACCCCCCCCCCATCCACTTTCTCAACAATCCTTTGGAAGAAGTGCTTTCTTTCAAGCTTCTGGGTCTCACGATCTGCCATGATCTTTCCTGGGAAAGCCACATTTCCAACCTGGCCACAAAAGCCAGTCGCTGACTTGGAATCCTCCGTCGTGCAAAGTCCTTCATCGGCCCACCTGAGCTCCTGATCACTTACAAAGCTTTCGTCTGCAGCCTGATGGAGTACTGCTCTCCCCTCTGGGCTGGTGCTCCCACCTCACACCTTTTTCTTTTTCTGCTTCACACTTTGGAAACCAAGGCATTTCGGATCATTGGTATCTCCCACGATGAGGCTGAATCTTTGGGACTCTCACTCTCTCACCGCAGGCTGGTCGGTGGTCTTTCTGTCTTCTACCGTCTCCTCTCCAGTCTTGCCCCACCCCCCCCCCCCCGCTCTGTTCTGCAGTTTGTCCCCATCCTATTTCCGCAGGGCCCTCAATGTCCGTCAACAACCCCTTTCTGGTAAAATGACCAAAATCACAAATCACTGCTCACCTTCATTCTTTAATTCCTCTTTTTTCCCACCTTTGGAATACACTCCCACACTCTAGTCAATCCTATTTTTCCCTCCAGACCTTCAAAACAGCTATTCACCACCACCTCTTATCATCCCCCATCCAAATCCTCGATCTTTTTTACCCCCGTTAATCCACCCAAGCCCACCTCCTTCAAATTCCTTGCTTTCCTTCCTGAAAGTCCCTGTAATATCCATCTTGTATGCAACATGTTCCCTGCCCTTCCCTCTCCCTTCCACAGATCTCCTCATGTCTCTGCTCCCGACTGTTTTGTCCTTCCCACTCCTGCCCCTCTTGTCTCATGCCCCCCTTGCTGTGCGTTCTGTGTTCGCTCTCATATGTGCCTCGACAAGGGATACAAAAAACAGAGAGAAAAAAAAAAAGAACATTGCACAAACATGTTAATTACGGTTGCAGTTTGGACAAATTTTAAAGTTGAAGTCCCCAGCCCCTATTTACCCCATTACCCCCATAGTTTCTGAATGTCCATTTCATGGTGATTTTCAAGAATGTAACCCCACTAATGGCAAGGCCCTCCTGTTGTATATACTAGGGTTACCATATTTTAACTTTCAAAAAAGCGGACACTCTCGAGAGGGACACTCCAAAAAAAGAGAACACTCTGGAGAGAGACACTCCATAAAAAAGAGGACACTCTTCAAGAGCTTCCTTTCAGTATTGACCTTTCATATTGGCAGTCTTATTGGGTGTGTTCCGGTCCTCAATTAATTTAGATTTAGACTGCAAACCACCATTCTTCTAGTCGAAATACTGAATTATTGCTGGAAATATTGTGCTTGTCTGAGTCTACATGAGATTGTAAACCAATGGCGCCTTTATTTGCCATAAAGACTACGTACCAGCTTTACAGACCAAGCACTCGGCTCCAGGGCTTCCCATTATTCTTGACCACTTCAAAAACACGGGAATTTTGTCTTTAATTCTGCGGTGAATTTGCATTTTCGTTTTGGCATTGTGTTTGGGAGTAGTAAAATATAATATCAAATACAGATCTCTTGAAGAAAATCAAAACAAGTGTGTACGGTGGTGCAGACTCAGACAAGACACTGAATGGCAGACTGAGCACACCACTGGACTCTCTCTCACTGCGAGGTTGACTCGGAAGCGTGTGTCGATGCGCAAACACATACATTATGCCATGACAGATTGTGCAGACTTGTATCAAACTGTCCTGGTCCAAACATTACACAACTGCATTTCATCACCGGAAGAAAATGTACAAAAATGGTTTATCCATTTAAATATGTTTAAAAAGTATCCCAAATCTTAAAATGTATCCTTTCAAAAATGCCAAAGCAAAAAAACGGCAAAATCCCAGATGTTTTTAGATATTTGAAAAACCTGCCGGATGTGGATTTAAGAGCTGTACAGGACAAGTCCAGGGAAAACCGGACACATGGTAACCCTTGTAGAAACTCGAACACTGCATGTGATATCGTGTTCTATAAACTCTCTAGTTTTAAGCATAATTGGCAAAATTTCAGGTCCATGTACTTTTTATGATCATGCTTCGAACTGCCATTCTTAAATTGTTTCTTCATTTTGTCCTTCTGTTGTTGTTGGTGGTGTTGTAGGTGCAGGTGGCTGGTCTCCCAAGCCTGGAGATGACTCATCATGGCTGCAGGTAGACTTGGGACAACGAACTGTGGTTGAAGCTGTGGCCACACAGGGCCGTTATGGAAGTCACGACTGGCTCTCTCGCTACCATATCCTTGCATCCGACACCGGTAGCAATTGGCGGCCCTACCGGCATGACAACATAGCATGGGTAAGGTTTTGCAATCTCCCCTTATTTACTTCAAAACTCATTCAATTTAATCTTCAGTTAATTTATTGGAACCTACAGTGACAACAACAACTATTCTTTTTTTTCTTACGAGCACGATATTGTTCACAACCGTCTTGATTTTCTTATGATTCAATCCATTGAAAGTGTTATCATTACCACCATTGATGTATCACTGGTTTCCAATGTCCAACAGTAAAATTATTTTTATTCTTCTTTGCCTTTTGCTTATATTTGCAACAAGATTAATTTGTTCATTGTGTTGTGACAAATCCCATTTATGCTCTGATGTACTGAGAAAACATTGACTTTTTAAACAGGACCTAAGGCTTGTATTTGAGCTGGACATATAGACAAATACACGAGACACAACGCAGGACTGTTAGATGAGACAAACACATCCACTGAATTTGGGGGAAGTGCCGTCACTTCTCGGGGCACTCTGGGTACCAGCGACGTCACAATGATGGCCTTTATCAAAAATATTGTGAACAAAAACAGCACGTTAATTCTCTTCTTTGTAAATCAAGAGGTGTCTTCCGTAACCAAATGATTAACGACTCTGGTAAGGACTCCAAGAAAGTATTCCATGTTGCTAATCAACTCTTAAATGGCAAACATTAATCCATACTTCTGACTCATGTATGCAGCACATCTCTTGTACCGATTTTTTTTTTTTTTTTACCAGTTCTTTGCTTCCAAGATTGACTATCTGTAACAGTCTCTCCCCCGATGTCTCCACATTTTCACCACAAACGTCATCTGGACTTCAAGTACTGACTCTACCATTTCAGACAAAATTGATTCACTCATCCGCAATATTCCAGAAAAGCTGTTTGAGCTTGATCCCATTCCGACAAAGCTTCAAAAAGAATACGCCATTGTCATTTCTACATACATTGCTGAAATCATCAACTTAAGTTTTCAGAGTCGAGAAGTTCCAAGAGTACTAAAGTTGGCCCATATATTCCTTACCTCTCAAAAGTCCTTGAATGTGTTGCCTTCTCGAGATTGTCTGCGTCCCTTCAGGAAAACGACTTATTTGACAATCAACAGTCTGCCTATCGTGCAATCCACAGTGTCAAAACCCTTTTTGTCAACTTATCTAATGATATTTTTTCATGATATGGATGTTGGAAGGATCACAGCTGTGGTGTTATTCGACCTTTCGGCAGCATGCAATACTGTTGATCATGGTATACTTGTAAATGTATTGTCATCACTTGATATTCGTGATCGTGCCCTAGACTGGTTCAGTTTTACTCTTGTGAGTGTCAGCATTTGGTGTGTGTACATCATGAGAAATCTGACCCTGTCCTGTTGAGTTGTGGGGTCCCACAAGGATCTGTGGGTGGGCCATTGCTATTTGCTCTGTATCTGAATGGAATCAAGCAGGTGCCACAACGTCACAATATCAACTATCACTGCTGTACTGATGATCCATCCATCCATTGGGACCATACTCGGTGCAGAGCATTGGTGCTGCCTAAGCAGTCTCCTTGGCTATTGGGCACAATCCTGGATGGGTCGCTACTCCGACACAGTATACCAGCGTGCTAGCACTCATTTTGCCAACCTCGGAAGGATGACAGGCCGACTTAACACCACCTGGTATTAATTCAACAGCTGAGCAGGATTTGAACTCAGGACCCTCGGATCCCAAGCCTGCCACCCTAACCATCAAGCCAACACCAGGCATATTCGCAACTGTTGGGCTTGGATAACTGATGAATTTGTCATAATGTTTCATATTAATATTTGTTTTTCTTATCCTGTCATTCAGCCTGTGCTTTTGTGTAATAATTTGACAAATCAATATCCTTCTCTTGGAATACGCCAAAAGTAGAACCATCTTTTTCAACGTAAGTCATTTATATCAGATGAAAAATAACATCATAAAAATGCTGATTATTTTTGAGTTGAAATAATACATATAAACATAATTGATCACAACATTTGGAATTGAAGTCTTGAACTTGAAATGTTTGATAAACACCAATGTGTAAGAATTTCATTCCTTCAACGGGTGGTGGAAGACCAAAACTATCAATATAATATTTGTCTTGACTATGATGAATGCAAATCCAATGAGAACCGTTCCCATTTTTATGTTCTAAATTCATAATAATATTCTTTGTATTTCAGACAACTTTGTGATTTCATCTATCATACAAACAATCACATTATCAATTAAAAATTTTTTTTATAGTATTTTTCAAGTTCTATATTTGATGTTGCATTCTTTCAAAATTCTTTAAACCATTTATCAATGCTCATTTATTTATGTGAAAGATATAATCCATAACCCCTTTTAGTTAATTTTATACCAGCTTGTGTGATAGAAGAAAACATATCTCCAACTAACAAGCTCACTTTATCAGGTAGGCTTTCAAGTTTTTGAGTGAAATCTACAATTATACCACTTCCACTAATTTGTTTCTCAAACTCTTTATTATGTCTTTCCATCTCTTTTTGAGCTTGGAGTTGAGCCTTCCTTTCGTTAGCAGTTTTTACTGCTGTGGAAATACCAACCGTCAAAGCTCCCACCACACAAAGACCTGCCAATAAAAGAGAGAGATATAATAAATCCTCCACTTGTCTCCCTGACTGAATATTTCTTCAACATTGGTTTTGACATTTTCATTTCAACTGAGCCAGTGTCGTTCAAGATTTTCACCTGTTCTCTTGTCATCAAAATATAAATTATTACAGCTCCTTTTCTCTGAATTTTATGAATGTTAATCATACAAGGCTTTTTGAATACATAATATTCATTTATTAACATTGATTTGATTTACCTATACCCCAGTTGACACTTTACTACTCATCTTATTTATTTATCAAAAAAATCTATGTAAGATTAATCATAACACCATTATCTGTATTCTTACTATTCATCTAAAATTCCATTTCCTCCAAAAAGCAAACAATATACATCAACTTTTTCACTCTCTCCTCTTTTGATGAATAGGGAAATATCCACTCTTGTCGACTTCCTAGTTTCCTTTTGAGCACTCAAGTCAATTGCGAAGATTGTATGAAGGTTTTAAACGCAACCACATCTAAAATAGGCTCTGTATTGCCATTGCTTTCACACATCTTTTGGTAAGACTTGTAATCTTCGGCGTAATCGTTTTTATTCCAGTCAATTTCCAATCTGTCTCTTGGATAAAATGTTCTTTCCAGAGAAACACAAAGTTGTTTCACCTTAGCATTATCACTCAATGCAGTATTCTTCTCAGTAGCAGTATCTTCATCTGATTTCTTTAAAATGAGCCATAGGTATCGTGGTTTTTCCTTCCAGAACACCCAAATTCCACGTGTAAGTGGTTTGGTTAAGTTTAACGTGTTGACATCTTCTTTTATGGAATGATACATTTAGCAGTTTCTTCAAGTTAAGTCCTCCATTCAATATCTCTTCGTTTTTAGATTAGGAATATATTCACTTATGCACTAACTCATTTCATCAATCACAAATTTTTTTTTGAATGGCGAAAGCATTACCAACCCCAAAAAGCAATCGATGTTCATTATCATTCCTTTGTAGTTGAAATCTAATTTTAAGTTCACACGGAACTTTATCATAATCACAAAATGTAAATATCCCTTTAAGGGGAACTGCCATTGTGAAACTATTACCTGCTTTTGTATTATCGTTATACATTGCCTTTCTTTGACTTTTACCAGGGTCTGTGTTTGTTCCCGTTGCCATATCAGGAATAATACTGTTGCGGATTCGCGCCCGCCGGCGTGCGGACGGCCACATAACTCGAATCGCGGCACGTCGCCCACCGGACGAACAATCCCGTCGTGACCCTCTCGGACTAACGCCGGGAACTAGTCACGGGTGGACCTTTCGGCCTCACCACGATCGTGCCAATCGGCCCCCCGCATGGGATAGGGTTGCTCGCCAAATTTGACCTACCTAAGTACCCACACGGAGGGTAGACCGGGCGATCGCACCTCGCCGCAGGTCGACTTCGGACACGGGCCACTTTAAGCGACCCGTTCCGTACTATCGGGATAACCGAGCGGTGTTATCATCGGCCTCGACGGTTCGATTAATTATCGGGCGTTTTAGCCCACGACCAACCCTTTACGTGAAGTAAGATGGAGATTCAATAGAGGAAAAGACGAAGCGAAGCAGGAAAACAGTTCAACATAAAGCACATTTATTTCACGATGAACGGAAAGCACACATATACAATTACACCAAAAGCAAATGTAAAAGAAGAAGAAACACAATATTACACAAAAAGCAAATGCAACAATGCAGATCTATTACCGACTACGCGAGCACACGGCAACACTTATGCAGTTTTACTTCACAGACGGCGCCGACAACACATATACCCAAAGCAAAAGAAAAGGACCACCCTCAAGGATGAGGCGGGCCTGGGGCCGAGACCGCGTCGGGCCTACCCGTCTGGTGATGAGCCGCGAAATGGCGCTGGCGCCCTGACTCCGCGGGCCTCGCTGGGACTGCCTGGTATGGGGTGGGGACGGGGCCCCCTTCTCGCACTATCTCAGCGCGGGGGGAAACAGGAGGGGGTTGTTGATGCTCGGGGGATGGAGGATATCTCCCTGTCTCGGGTCCCGCGACGAGCGTCTCCACCACGACCTCGGTCGCGCCGCCGGCCTCTCCCTCCGCAGCTCCCCGACTCCGACACGAGCACCCCCTCGACCGCCTTCGCCGCCGCCACCTCTCCACAGCTCCGTCCTCTTCACTCTGACTACTACCACTTCTTCCCAGCTCCACCGACAACTCCAACTGCGAACTGCGTTGACTGACGAACGCAGCCGTTTATATCCCCCGTGGCCTTGCTCCTTCACCTTTGACCCTTTACCTCCGACCCTTCACCTCTAACTGGCTCCCCATTGGACCGAGGAAAAGTGGGCGTGAATGCTTTTTGATCCATGAATTTGCAAATAGCGACCACACTCCAACGTACCTGGAGGCGGGGCCAAATCGCCCCACGCTCACCGATAGGACGGAACAGAAGTGGGCGTGAGTCGTTTTTGATCCGTTTTCTTCGGAAAGGCCGTGCCTCTGCACCCGCTGCTCGGTGCGCGCCCTGCACGAGTCCAGTATCGGTGCCCACAAGTGGCGCGGGAATAGTGGTGATGCGATGGTTGCGAGGGCGAGTTGTGACGGTAAAGGTTGTGGCTGTTGTTGTGAAGCGGCGTTGCGGTTGGTGGTTGTGTGATGGCTGTTGAGACGTGGTTGGTGGTGGTAGTAATGGCGGCTGGTCCAAAATAAAGATAGTAAAAGAAAAACGGCTATCTAAAAGGGTCGCAGCCCGCATAAATGACATTTATTCTCTCTAAACAACGGGTTTGGGCCTAACTACACATATACTGACAGAGATATCTCACCTAAGGGACCTGAATGGTGGTTTGCGAATTTGGTCAACCACAACACTACCCCCTCCCATTTTTACAGACTCGTCCCGAGTCGTCAAATTTTCATGTGCCATCATGTGTAGTTTTCCCCTAGTACATTTTACCTACGGATCCCTGAGTGCGACATTCATGGTATTCGTGTCCCCAAAATAAATAACCTGAGGGCTGAGTAACTACCTAAACAAACTCACTCACACGGACGACTTAAATAAAATTGCCGGCGCTAAGACATACATGCCGGGGGCGCACTCATATTTACAGTACATCTTACCTTAACTTACAAATTTTACACTAAACCATGGCCCAGGATCAATGAACTCTGCAAAAAGAAAGCAGTTAGCAGGGAACCAGGCTGCTCACATGCAGTCTCTGGCTCAAACAATGCAGGTGACAGGGAACGTGGCCGGCTGCTCACTCGCAGTCCAAGGCCTTCCCTTTTTAACTGAACGCAGTGAACCACAACGGTGCATGGGCTGCACAAACGCAGTCTCCGTGCCAGCTCAAGTGGCACACGCAATGAACACAACGGATGGATGGATGGACACAAATACGGTGCACGGGCCGCCGCTGCAGGCCCGTGTTGTAGCTGCCAACAAGGCAGTTCTTGCAGCTTGCAAACTGTTGCTTTTACGATGATCCCGGCGCGCATGGAAATGAACAGGGGGGGGGGGGGCAAAGCAAAATTGAACGGGGCTGGTGAACAGGGGCAGTGGACATGGCATCGCAAAGGCTGCAGGCAAACACAGCCCGCAGAAGAAGGCCGCTGCAGGCAAACACAGCCGGCAGACGAACTGGCCGGCACAGGCCTTGAAGTACCACAGCTGCAGATGATCCGGCCGGCGCAGGCCTTGCAGCACAGCAGCTGCAGACAATCCAGCCGGCACAGGCCTTGCAGCAAAACAACAGCTGCCGATGAAGTTGGCCGGCCTCTGCCTTGCAGCAACGCAGCCAGCAGATGAAGCTGGCCAGCCTTTGCCGTTCAGTGGAGGTTGGTGGAGGGAGTGCGGTGGTGCTGGCCACTCGGAAGGCGGGCTCGGACCTACCCTACGGTCCCCCTCCCAACCTATCGCCTTTGCCTGTCACCGTCCATACCCACCCCCTTAATTTGTGAAAAACCAATTTAGCCCCCACTTATTATTTTTTTTTGTTTGTTTTATTTCCTTTTTTACTTCCCCACTATAAATCGTCCCCTAACCCCCTTTACTGTCCTTGTTCGGCTAACCTATCCTGTCACCTCGCCTACTCCCAACCCCTACGTTCCCTTCCCGGAGGGGAATAAGGGAGAGCTAACGTCCTGTGTCGAGGCCCAACGAAGCCTCAGGATGGCCTCCCCAGACTTCAGCGATCTATAACCAAAGTGGGTCCAGCGGCCCACAACGAGAGCGAGGGGATGGATGGTGCGGAGGGGTACATCTCCTAATCTACCCTAACCATTTAACTGTTAAACTACCCCATGGGCTTTCAACAAGCGCCTCGCGCTTAAGCTATTGGTTCTAACAACCCAGATTCCCGTCGCCTGTGTTGGTGTCCTCACAATTTCGGGCCTTGCCCCCCAATTTTCTCTCCGTGCCCTCACACGGTCTCATGGCTGGGACACGTGGCTCCCTTTGGCAGGCACGACCTTCTGCCGAATCTCCCGCTATGGCACCCCCGGGCACTACACTGCCTCCGAGCCTACCAGCTCCCTAAACACCGGGGAGTGCCCCCCATGGCACCTCCCCTGAAACGCACACATGGCAGGCTGGCTTCCCAGGCCCCTTTCCGAGGGTCACCCGTGCCCACAACACTGCCCACGCGGCTAATGGCGCCCCGGGCCCCCGCACCAAGCAGGCGCACCCGTGCCCACTACGCTATCCCGGCCCCCCATGGGCCCTTGGCCTACCACGGCCGACTAGCCTGGTGCCCGGGGTACCCACTCAGCGATACTCACTTTTCGCAGCCACGCTCCCAGCCCGTCAACAGGGCTCCTGCACCCCTCCAAACGGGTTTCGAGCCTACACTCCCACCAACAACAAAACGACCTCCATTTTGTAAATTTGACTAACCCCCCTAACTCACTCTACACTGACCCCGGGGGTCCCTTGGGCGGGAGTCACTCCTCCCCCCAATCACTCATCGCACCATGCAGTCCCCATTCGCTCCATACACACAGACCCGCTGGCCTCACTCACTCAACAAGCACACGTACTCACCTCACAACTCACCAACTCTTCAACACACACACCGCTGAACTCTGCCATCCTTCTAACTACATCCCCTAACTAACTCGTGCTCCCACGTCGTCCCTTACACTATAGCACGTTCCATTTAACCTACGTAGCTAAACTACGTCCCCACTACACACTCACAAGTCTGTCCATATCCTCATATGTCCCAAAAATCACTTTCCCAACCTAAATCTGGCTACAATCCCTCTAACTAATCCATTCCACGGACTCCATGAGGACTTACCCCTGCCCCATGAAGTCGGTCTAACTAAGCTAACCCTTCCCCCTAACTAGTTTCCATCCTGTGCCCTGGCCAAGGGGGTCTTCCACCCCTTGCCCAGGAATCCTGTGCACCCGAAAGTGAGGCTTACTGTTTTTTTTTTTACATGCGCATCACCAGCGCGGCAACTCACAGCTCGCGCACTTTGCACCTGCCCGTGACGTCATGCAGCTGCACGTGTACCTCGTCCCTCCTTGGACGGTACCATCCGGCAGGGATACCCCTCCTGCCGGATTCCAACCCCGCGTGCAGCCATGACGTCACCGTGCGCATAAAAAAAAAACACAAGCCCCACGTCTCGAGGGGTTCCCCACGCGAACACATGTGCTTTGCCCGTTGGAGCTTAACACACACGATCGCGTGGAGAACCCGTCCGGTCCAAATCCTTAATGCTGCCTAAACTTTGTCCGTCCGCGGGATCGGCAAATCCACCGCTGGCGTTTCCGGACCGGGACTTCACTCTCGCAAGCGAGCACGTGGGGGCCTCGTGCGTTGCACAGCACGGACCTCGTGCTCAATGCTGGGTGAACCCGGCACGGTCCCTGAAACAACTACAGCCGCTACTCGGCTTCCTTTCCTCACATGTCGCCGTCGTCGCCGTTCGACCCACGCACACCTGCGTGTTACGACGCTCACACTCCACACCATTAAACTCACACCGGGAGACGCGGCTGCATGTTCACACATGCCCTCCGACATCTCCCTTACATACCGCTCTCTCACACACACGGTCTCCCTTGCACTCGGCCGTTCACTCACGCATGCCATTTCCCTTGCACACGTGACTCCACTCACTCGCGGCCTTTCACTCACTCGTGCCATTTCCCTCACACAAACCACACCACTCACACTCGCGGGGGAACTCACCCGCGGTGCCTCATCCACACACCGTCCCTCACTCACACGCGGGGGCACTCACCCGCGGTGCCTCACTCATACACCGTGCCTCACTCACACACACGGCGACACTCACACACGGTGCCTCATCCACACACGGCATGCTGGGAAGCACGTACTCCGGCACAATCGCCACCACACCACTCACACACGGGGTCGCTTCCACACACGGGGACGCACTCACGCCTTGCACCACACACACAGGGACAACCACACTGGGGATTCGTGTCCCCACAAGGGTCTCCGGGGCCTCTATACCCCCCAAGCTCTCCGTGCACCTGTCCACAGCACTCCTCCCCTCAACCTCGCAAAGCACGACCGAACTCACCTGGTCGTGACTCGCCTCAAGGGGGCATACTCCCTCCCCTCGTTCCTGGAGGAGGCCATCCAACTGCTCGCACCGGGTCTCTACCCAGTCCGCGAGCTCACCCCCATTATCCTCCACTACCTCCGTGTGTGTGTGTGTGTGTGTGTGTGTGTGTGTGTGTGTGTGTGTGTGTGTGTGTGTGCGTCACTTACCCCGTCTTCATCGTGCAGTCTTCCCTCTATCGTTCCCATCTCCCGTGTCTCTGCCAACTCAGTCACCTCTTCACCCTTTACCTCCCTTGTCTCAACTATTATTTCCGTCTCTTCCCTTGTTATCTCCCTCGTGCACGTCTCCGTCACCCTAATTAGTTTGTCCCTCTCGGTTACCGTCACTTTTTCTGTCACGACCCTCGCCCAACACGCCCCCCGAATTATTTTTTCACCCGCCTCCACCGCGGGCCCAACAGCCGTTGCACCCCCTCCCAGCTCGTTCGCTCCCACACGTGGAGTCGCCATTTTAAGCTCCCTGCTAACGGCCTTCATGCCCGCCTGCAGGCATCGGCCCATGTTCTGCGTCTCACCCCGCAGCTTTTTAGTTTCTTCCTTCATGTTTGTTTCCATTCCGTTCATTTGCTTGTTCATTCCTTCCATTTCGTTTTTCATTTCATTTGTGTATGCATCCATTTTTTCGTTCATGCCTTTCATTTTGTTTATAATTTCATGCGCATTCGTTTCCATTTGCTTGTTCATTGCCGCCAGCATGGCGTATAGCTGGGCCATGTCGGGTGCGCTTGGGTGAGCCGATTCGGCAAGGATCGGTGGGTTTTGGTGGAGAGGGGGAGGGGAGGTGTCGTACACCGCGGCCGCTGCCGCACCTATTTCGGGCTCTGGGTTCAGTTGGGGGAGTTCGTGTTCCTGTACAACCAACATTTCCTGCACGGGGATTTCGTCCTGAGCCATGGATTCTACACATTCTACATCCATTTCTAATACCCCCGGCTCCCGCTCGCCTTGAGACGCCATCTTGCTTCTCGCAAAGGGTTAATTTAGCTCGCTCGTAATTTGGAGGGAATCGGGGGTCGCTCTTCTCACCCCTGGACCGATTCCCGTGAATTTAATTGGAGACAGGAGAGCCCGTTTTCCCGTTCTCCGATACCAGTGCCGCGAGGAGGGCGATGGGTTTATATCGCACGACCTGACACCAGTGTTGCGGATTCGCGCCCTCCGGCGTGCGGACGGCCACGTAACTCGAATCGCGGCACGTCGCCCACCGGACGGACAATCCCGTCGTGACCCTCTCGGACTAACGCTGGGAACTAGTCACGGGTGGACCTTTCGGCCTCACCACGATCGTGCCAATCGGCCCCCCGCGTGGGATAGGGTTGCTCGCCAAATTCGACCTACCTAAGTACCCACACGGAGGGTAGACCGGGCGATCGCACCTCGCCGCAGGTCGACTTCGGACACGGGCCACTTTAAGCGACCCGTTCCGTACTATCGGGATAACCGAGCGGTGTTATCGTCGGCCTCGACGGTTCGATTAATTATCGGGCGTTTTAGCCCACGACCAACCCTTTACGTGAAGTAAGATGGAGATTCAATAGAGGAAAAGACGAAGCGAAGCGGGAAAACAGTTCAACATAAAGCACATTTATTTCACGATGAACGGAAAGCACACATATACAATTACACCAAAAGCAAATGTAAAAGAAGAAGAAACACAATATTACACAAAAAGCAAATGCAACAATGCAGATCTATTACCGACTACGCGAGCACACGGCAACACTTATGCAGTTTTACTTCACAGACGGCGCCGACAACACATATACCCAAAGCAAAAGAAAAGGACCACCCTCAAGGATGAGGCGGGCCTGGGGCCGAGACCGCGTCGGGCCTACCCGTCTGGTGATGAGCCGTGAAATGGCACTGGCGCCCCGACTCCGCGGGCCTCGCTGGGACTGCCTGGTATGGGGTGGGGACGGGGCCCCCTTCTCGCACTATCTCAGCGCGGGGGGAAACAGGAGGGGGTTTTTGATGCTCGGGGGATGGAGGATATCTCCCTGTCTCGGGTCCCGCGACGAGCGTCTCCACCACGACCTCGGTCGCGCCGCCGGCCTCTCCCTCCGCAGCTCCCCGACTCCGACACGAGCACCCCCTCGACCGCCTTCGCCGCCGCCACCTCTCCACAGCTCCGTCTTCTTCACTCTGACTTCTACCACTTCTTCCCAGCTCCACCGACAACTCCAACTGCGAACTGCGTTGACTGACGAACGCAGCCGTTTATATCCCCCGTGGCCTTGCTCCTTCACCTTTGACCCTTTACCTCCGACCCTTCACCTCTAACTGGCTCCCCATTGGACCGAGGAAAAGGTGGGCGTGAATGCTTTTTGATCCATGAATTTGCATATTGCGACCACACTCCAACGTACCTGGAGGCGGGGCCAAATCGCCCCACGCTCACCGATAGGACGGAACAGAAGTGGGCATGAGTCGTTTTTGATCCGTTTTCTTCGGAAAGGCCGTGCCTCTGCACCCGCTGCTCGGTGCGCGCCCTGCACGAGTCCAGTATCGGTGCCCACAAGTGGCGCGGGAATAGTGGTGATGCGATGGTTGCGAGGGCGAGTTGTGACGGTAAAGGTTGTGGCTGTTGTTGTGAAGCGGCGTTGCCGTTGGTGGTTGTTGTGTGATGGCTGTTGAGACGTGGTTGGTGGTGGTAGTAATGGCGGCTGGTCCAAAATAAAGATAGTAAAAGAAAAACGGCTATCTAAAAGGGTCGCAGCCCGCATAAATGACATTTATTCCCTCTAAACAACGGGTTTGGGCCTAACTACACATATACTTACAGAGATATCTCACCTAAGGGACCTGAATGGTGGTTTGCGAATTTGGTCAACCACAACAATACCTTCAGCAGATCACTTACCCATTCTATCACTAAATGAATATAGTGTAAATTTCATCATTTCAGATGTAGCAGAAACATAATCATCCGCTTCAACTTCATGAGTCCCAAGATACAAACGAACACGATTAAACATTTTCCAGAAGATATAACTTACGAGGGTGGCATTTGTGTGATTTGCAACCTTGATGAATATAAATTTACACAACAAGAAAGTATCAGCAATATTCAAGTAAGTTTGTTGATTCTTTGTTTCAAAGCTTTTTGTCCCGTTTGTGTTCCAGTCTGTTCCTGTTGCATTTACCTTGAAGTAGTTTTCCTTTTTAGTGGAGTTTGTGATGATAATTGTGTCATCCAAGACATTGATACTATCATTCACTTCCATACTTGTATTAAAAAAAAATATTCAAACTTTTGAAACCCTGACCATAATTGAATGGATAACTTGAATTATTTTCTGCCATTCTTGTGGAGACAGTTTTGTTTTCTTAGTTTCTTTGCTTGTAATTTATGTGCCTCCTTTTGAGGTTCTTTCATATTCTTTATAGCACCCGCAATATTTCCCATGGCAGAAGCAGTTGAGCCTATTAGGTCTTTATGTTGAAGAATTGTTTAACCTATACCCATGAGAATATAAGTTATCCCATCACCTTTATTTCTAAATTGACGTCCTATACCCAGTTGCCTTTTCGGTTAATGGTAGCCTCTACCAAGATACGTACATTCACCCTGATAGTATCATGAAAGGAACATTCCATCGCCAGTTTTAGTAATTTCTAGACGACCCGTGAACCCGTTGGGTTCCCGTTGTGACAGCGGTTGATGAAAAAAAAAAAAAAAAGACAATTTTAGTATTATTTAGTGGTCAAACTTTAACTTGAAGAAAATTTGAGCATTTACCTCAGAAGTCATCGTTCGGCCAACCGGTTTCTCGAGGTATATCAAAACATTCTCCATGGTTTATCCTTGTGCTTTATGGATCATCATACCAAAACTTGACACAATTCAGAATTGATTTTTTAATATTTTTTTTGTTGCCCGATTTGAACAAAACTTGATATTGCACACCGCAGGTGAATGGTGAGTAAGGTGGCCCTAAACTTTTTGTGCTATTATGTACCATTTTGGCTGTATTTCAGGAACATACTTACATATATATATATATATATATATACATACATACATACATACATACATACATACATACATACATACATACATACATATGTACATCCTTAATCTCATAATATGCTCGTTGACCGGTATTACCTCATTTATCATTGGAGTCAGCTTATTTGACACAGCGACAGAAACTCTTTGGGCATGATAACTATCAGAGCGACCAGACCAATAGTAGGTGTAACCACCCGCCATGATCTCGCCACTATATGGTCTCAACCTCAGAGAGTGCTGCAATACCGATGTTCAAATGTTTGAGCTCAGATGATAAGAGAGACAGGTGTTCATCCTCTCTTATAGATAGGACATTTCAGGCACCCACCCAAAGCGACCGCCTCAGGTTGACCGAAGGAGACCACCATCTGGTGGACGACTCATCAGCACCACTCTGACACACACAACTGCAATCTGGCTCGGGAAGATTACCCCATGGTTTTCCTCCTATCATCAAGGAGTGGGGGTACTGAAGGCTTTGCCCCCAATCCCGTCATCTGGTAAGCTGCCCTGTGAAGGGCAGCTGCACAAGCGGTACTCCCACGGAGTTGGTTTTCAGTTTTCTTTGCATTTTTCTTGTGTTTTGTGGAATGAAGAGTTTTACGGTGGCCGGAGTGCAAATCCTGCCATCAACCTCCTAAAAAGAAACAGTAAACAAAGCTGCAGGAGGATGTCCACTGACACAATTGGGCACTAGGTATGGATGTCCGTTGGCTCACAAGGAGCTCCTCTGCCCTTGGAGTTGCACCTTATCAAAGAGGGCTAATTTTGACACAACAGGAAGTGACATCATTATCATGTTTGGCATTTGTTTGTTTTTGTATTTGTTCATGTGTTTATTACCTCCACCACTGAAGGTGGGAGGTTACGTTTTCACACCTGTCTGCCTGTTCTGTTCGTTTGTTACTTGCGAAAATCGAAGATTTTAAAGTATTTTGGTTGGTGACATGTGTTATTCTGTTTGTATGTTTGTAGCCTATTGGTCACAATTTGAATCGGATCTTTGGAAACTTCACCACATGATGGAGTTCATCATAAGCAAGAATCCTATTGTTGTTTTTTTAAGTTCAAAAGGTCAATATAGGCCAAAGGTTAACAACTTTGTCAAATTTATAAAATCCTCAATTTTCATCCGATTGACTTGAAATTTGAACGGGATTTGCATATCAGGTCACTGAATTCAATGAACAAGTATTTTTCGAGGTCAATATAGGCCAAAAGGTCAACATCAGCCAAAAAATCGACATAGGCTAAATTTCTAAACTTGTCAATTTCCATCCGATTAACTTGAAATTTGAAGAGGATTTGCATTTTTGGTCATTTAATTCAACCACGAATTATTTTTAAGGTCAAATTTGTTTTGTGGATTTTGCATTATCGTGCTCTGCACATCTTTCTTGTTTGTTTTTCTGGTATGTCAATCGCCAACAGGTCACAATTTGAAACCGATCTTCACGAATCCTCACCAAATGGTAGAGTTGGTCATAACCAGGAATTCTATTGATTTTGAGGTCAAAAGGTCAACATAAGCCAAATGTCAACAACTTAGGAGCAATTTCCAAAATCCGATTGACTTGAAATTTGAATGGGATTTGCATATCAGGTCACTGAATTCAACCACAAATTATTTTTGAGGTCTCATGGTCAAAAGTCAACATAGGCCAAATTTCCAAAATTGTTAATTTTCACCCAATTTACTTGAAATATTTCTTTATTTGTTTTCACTTTTTAGGTCATCTCTACAGAGATGACCTAATAAAGCCGGACCAATTGTCCGTCCGTCCGTCCGTCAACAATTTTTCTTTCCGATCTTGATGAAACTTAGTATGTGGGGAGAGGTCGATGAGTGTTGCACAACGATATAACTTTTGTTTGGGTTCAAGGTCAGGGACGAGGTCACGTGAATTATAAAAATCGCCATTTTCAAAACCTGTCTAGTCTGCCATTCTAGCCTGGTGTTGGCGCAGTGGTAAGGGCAGCGGCTTGGGATCCAAAAGGTCCTGAGTTCAATCCCCGTTGGGCCACTGAATTAATACACCAGGGGGTTGACTCAGCCTGTCATCCTTCCAAGGTCGGAGAAGTGAGTACCAGTATACTGGGCCGGTGTATACCCCGGTTAAAATAGGTGTACCATTATCACTATGTCGTAAGAGGCGACCAGGGTTGCGTCAGGAAGGGCATCCAGTGTAAAACATGTGCCAAATCACTATGCGGATCATACGGATGATCCGCTGTGGCGACCCCTAACGGGAGCAGCCGAAAGAAGAAGATCTAGTCTGCCATTCTACAAGATATTCGGCAACTGTTTATTGATTATGATTGTAAAAAATATTATCTGTTTCTAACCAGACAGATTTTTGAATTTCCTTCCCGTTTGATCGTCACGTGATCTGGAAGATGGCCAAAAACGCCGATGTGATTCGCAAAGAAGGAAGGAAGGAAGGAGAAATTAAATATAAATATAAAACACATTTTTAGCCTTTTACGTTTATACATTTTCCGCCGAAGGTGCAAAAGTTTCAAAACCCGAAATGTAAACGTCGGCATTTATTTTCAAAATATAATTATGTGCGCTCGCGCCAAAATTCCGAGTCATCTTTAACCGAACTGCGCAGTTCGAGCTGCCCAGTAGTCTTCGGTCATAACTGAACATTGAGAACTTGTGGTATTATAGAGATGACCGTCACCCCCACACGTGGGTAATTTTTTGTTTTTGTTACCTCCACCACCGAAGGTGGAGGAGGTTATGTTTTCACCCCTTTCTGTCTGTTTGTTTCTTTGTATGTTTGTTTGTTTATTTGTGTCCAGGGATATCTCAAAAAGTTGTGGATGGATTCAGATGAAACTTGGTGGACATGTTGGGTGTGTGACAAGGAAGAGTTTATTCAGTTTAGGTGAAGATCCAAATCCGGATCCGGATCTGATAATTTTTAAGTGATTCTTCACCATTGGGAGATGTCTCAAAAAATTGTGGACGGATTCTAACAAAACTTGATGGGCATGTTGGGTGTCAAACAAGGACAAATTGATTCAATTTTGGTGTAGATCCGAATCTGGATCTGATAAGTTTTTAAAGTGATTCTTCACCATTGGGAGATAGGGCTAAACCGATATATAGCACGATATCTCAAAAACTTGTGGATGGATTCGGAAGAAACTTGATCGACATGTTGGGTGTGTGGCATGGATGAATTGCTTCGATTTTAGTGAAGATCCAGATCCGTATCCGGATCCTAGACTTATTTAACTTTTAAATCAATTCTTCACCATCGAGAGATGGCGCCAAAAACGATATATTTATTGGGCCTGATATGTTCTATTGGATCAGGCATTGCACGGTGGGGGTATGCGCTCTACCGAATACCCTTTTAGTTTTTACTGTTTTGTGTTTATTTGTTTATTTGTTTTCACTGTTTTGTGTTTATTTCTTTTCTCTGTTTTCTGTTCGTCCTGTATTAGGGGAAACAGTTTACTCTTTGTTCATCTTCTTCGTGAAGATATTTTGAGCAATGAATCTAAATTTGATACTATTTTGAATTTTGCTAAATTGGTTACTTTATTTATACTACATATTCAAGTAATTGACAATGAATGTTGATTGTTTTCAGTGTTTAAAAAGAAAACATTTGTTCTAAAATCTAGGATATTGAATGAAACAAATGAAAAAATAAAAAAGCTCTTTTATTTAATAACACTCAACGTAACAACAAGTTAATTTTTTCAGAGATGCAAAAATAATTGCAGATGATTGAAGTACGATTTCAACAACAACATCACCACCACCACTACCATCACCTTAATCACCATCACCACTACCATCACCACCCCCACTACCACAATTATTACCTCTGCTGGTAAATTTGAGTGAGCTCGTTCACATGCTAATCAGGTTTAAAGGGTAAAAATCGTTAACATTTTGAAATATACTATAATTTGACTTCAGTAAAGTGATTTCCTATCATCATCATAATGATAATGAGAAAGCATGTGACTTTGCCAATATGTTTTACATTAGAGCCAAGAGACAAAGAATGTTTTTAAGAGTGAGCGAATATATACACAATGATGGCATCATGATGTTAATCAACATAGCTTTGAGTCTCGTTGGAAAAAAAGCACAAATATGGAATTATGTATTCAGTCAGATGTTTCAACAATGTCACGATGCAGGCACGTTGATAAGCAAATCAAATTTGTGCTTTTGAAGTGAACTTGAAACCCCCACACAGGAGACAAAGTGCATCGTGTTTCTGCATTTTAATGCATTTATCAAGCCATACATCCAATGATGTATGAAGGGGTGTTTAACATTTATAAAGAGACAATACCGTACTCACAATTGTGTGAGATACGTTAACATTTTTTATCCTGTATTTCAATATTTAATCAAGTACATATAATTAGTAAAATAAATGTTATTAAATATATGTACTTATTGATAACTAAAAAAGTTGGTATTTCTTGCACAAGTGTGGATCTCGTTCGTCGATCCAGTTGCATAAAGCATTCTTAAGGAAACATTTGAGGATTTACATAAGGGTAAACTTGAGGAAATATTTAAGGACATCCTTAATTTGAGGATCATTGCATATTCAAATATTCCTTAAGTTTTTTTCCTTAAACTCAAGGGAGCACTCCCCCGTCCTTAAACAACAACCTTTGAGTTTCCAAATGGTGCTCTTCATGGAAATTGGTCACAAAGAGGTCAATTATCGCCGCACAGGACGTCGTGAATGTGTTTTCAGACACCGCCTTGATTCGCTTGACGTCTATGATGATATTACCCTGATCAAAAACACGTATTAATGAATCACTAGAATTATACGAACGATGTTTGCAAGCCTGGTGTTGGTTTCGTGGTTAGGGTGGCTGGCTTGTGATCTTTGGGTCCTGAGTTTGAGCCTTCCCTTGAATTAACACCAGGTGGGGTTGACTCGGCCTGTCATTCTTCCGAGCTTGGTGAAAAGAGTACCAGTGTACTGGAATAAGGGCACAGCATCAGTGGCACAGTCGTGCCCCAGCAAAATGATAGCTACCTGGCAGACAAGCTGCATACACAAGAAGAAGAAGATTATGGATCTTTGATCCCCCAGGAGTCATTTCCACAACATTATGTTTTAAATAATTTATTTATGAGCTGCATGGAACTTACAACCCCACAGTATTTAACATGTGAAATATGGACCGATGTTAAAGGTGTGTTCTGGTGCAGGTACTGCAGTTGCACATGAATGAGTTGTTAGTCTGTGCTGCCAGTGTCGTGGTATTTTCATGATGCAAACATTTATTACTTCATGTTCAGGTTATTTAGGCCGAGGTCTCATTTGCCACGGCGGCCGTGGGGTCTCCAAAATCTGCGGCCACTAGCAATTATACGGCGGCCGCAGTATTTCCACGGTCACACAATGTAGCAGTCACATATGTTTTTATTTTTCGGGCAGCCGCACGGCGTATTTTTAAATTGTGGAGACCGAAAACATGGGGGTGCCGTACGGTCTTTGATTTGATGTCGCACGGTAACCTTAGGGTGTCGCTGCGGCGGCCATAGAATTTTCAAGGCAGACGCAAGGTGCCCGCAAGGCGACCGCAGGGGGACCCTAAGCCGAACATACGGCCAGACGGACGGTAACGAGTGGGTATATATACCAGTTCTTTTTTTTACTGAAATAAAAATATAACAGTGTATATAACTGAATATACTATAACTATATATATACCGTGGTCCCCCAGAATCCGAACACCCCATTGTTTGAACAAATTGGAATCCGAACAATTTTTTCAAGAAAATTTTGCCCTAAAAACCTAATACATTTTAACAAACCAAACACAACGTGGCGTTCATGTTTGTTCACGTGTCTCCCCCACCTGTTCGAGCTGCATCTTCGCGCTTTGTTCATTCAGTTCGTCAGTGGAAGTACTCGTGAAAGCATCTCTCGTGTGTCGATCGATACTTTAGGTCGCAGTCACATTTGCTCCACGGCGATGATACGGCGGCCATACGCCCTTTGAATTGACAGAAACGTGCGGCGGCCACAGAGAAACTGAGGTGGCCGCAGGGAGGCCCTACGCCGTATGGCTATATTTTACAGGTCATAAGGTTGCCTTGGAATTATAACGCGGAGTTATAACTTTTTTCATTTCTACCTTCACCGTAGAAATTCGACAAGCCGAAACAAAAGAACTGGTAAAAAAAAAAAAATTTAACCCATTCGTTACCGTCCGTCTGGCCGCTCGTTCGGCTTAGGGTCCCCCTGCGGTCGCCTTGCGGGCACCTTGCGGTCGCCTTGCGTCTGCCTTGAAAATTCTATGGCCACGCAGGAACACCCTAAGGTCACCGTGCGACATCAAATCAAACACTGTACGGCACCCCCACGTTTTCGGTCTCCACAATTTATAAATACCCCTTGCAGCTCCCGGAAAAATGAAAACATACGTGACTGCTACATTGTGTGACCGTGGAAATACTGTGGCCGCTTTATAATTGCTAGTGCCCGTACATTTTGTAGACCCTCCGGCCGCTGAGCCAAATGTGACTTAGGCCTTACCTCGTGTTTTCACCTTCATTTGTGATGTTTGTTTTTTTAATCATCTTGTGTTTTAATTAAAACAAAAAAAGCAATCCGATCATGTGGTGTGACGGACTGTCGGGCAAGGATTGATTTTCACAGAAAAAACAGTTGTAATTTGGAATATCCATGATTACATCAGCCCGATGTGTTTGATGAAAGTGATTGTGGTTCTGCGGGCATCATGTTTGATGAGCTGCCCTGGGGGCAGCGCTCTCGCAGAGTGCGCGAGCGATCGGAACCCAGGCCGGAGCTCGAGCCTGTGTGGACCTTTGGATGTGGTGATTGTACCAGTTTACATCCAATACACCGCCACCGAAGGTCATTTACTCATCTTATTTTACCTTAAACATGGGTAATTTCAGTTTAAAGTGGGTTTTCTTTGTGTCCACGAACGGATTAATTCACTCCATTATTTCTTTTTGGGAAAATATTTTTTTTGAATCCGAACAGCCTCCTGGAACGAATTAAATTGGGATTCTGGGGGCAACACAGTATAGGCAAACACCTATACTCCGATCTCTAGCGGTAGCGCACGGTGGACGCACTGTCGACGCAGACTGCCACGGAGGCCGTACGTAGGTGCACGGCGGGCGTAGGGGAACCGTGCGTCGACCCTGCGTTGCCCACAGGTAGTCACACAGACCGCAAGGCCACCGTACGGCGACCGTGGAAATAGTGCGGCCGCCGTAATTTTTTGGGGTTGGGAAAATTCATTTTTCATTGAGAAGAGCTTACGGCAGCCACACGAATAACACAAGCCCACCGTACGCCTTACGTACAGTCGACGTGGAACACATCTACGTCATAGCTTGGCTTTGTCGAATTGCTACGGCGAAAGTAGAAATGAAAAAAAGTTATAACTCCGCGCTATAATTCCACGGCGACTCTACGGCCTGTAAAATATAGCCAAACGGCGTAGGGCCTCCCTGAGGCCACCTCAGTTTCTCTGCAGCCGCCGCACGTTTCTGTCAATTCAGAGGGCGTATGGCTGCCGTATCCTCGCCGTAGAGCAAATGTGACCTAGGCCTCGGACACCAATTCAATTGATACCATTGGTGGCACCAGGAAAAAAGGTCAACAGTGTACATCATAAATAGATTGAACATGGCGTGTTACTCGGTCCATAACTTGTCAATCCCACGTCATCGAGAGTCCCAGTTTGCCCTGGGGACCCAGTTCTTACCCAAATTGAGGAATTCTTAATAATTCTAACCTATTTATAATCGAGGTATTCTTCACAATTATACACTTTATAATTGAAGGATTCTTTATAATTATGCACTATTTGTAATCAAGGGATTCTTAACAATTTTACACTATTTATAATTGAAGGATTCTTCAAAATTATACACAATTTATAATTGAATGATTCTTAACAATTGTACACTATTTATATTTCAGGGATTCTGAACAATTATGCACTATTTACAATTGAGGGATTCTTTACAATTATACACAATTTATAACCAAGGGATTCCTAACAATTATACACTTTATAATTGAGTGATTCTGAACAATTATGCACGATTTATAATCCAGGGATTCTTAACAATTATACACTCTTTATAATTGAGGGATTCTGAACAATTATACACTTTATAATTGAGAGATTCTTATTAAGTATACACTTTTTATAATTGAAGGATTCTGAACCATTATACATGATTTTAATCGAGGGATTCTTAACAATGATACATTATTTATAATCAAGGGATTCTTAATAATTATACACTATTTATAATCGTGGGATTCTTAACAATTATGCACTATTTATAATTGAAGGATTCTTAACAATTATGCATGATTTATAATCGAGGGATTCTTAACAATTATACACTGTTTATAATTGAGGGATTCTTAATAATTATACACTTTTGATAATTGAATGATTTTTAACAATTATACATCATTTAAATCGAGGGATTTTTAACAATGATACATGACGTTGGATGTCAAGTCGAAAGCTTTGCTGGTCAGCTCAGGAGAGTTTTCTGTTTTTGTATACAAAGTTGAGGCTCATGGAAGAGCTGGAACACAGAACGGATCAGGACGCAATAGAACAAAATGAACAGCCAAAAGAGAAAGAGGGAGATCACCAACAGCAAGGACGAGGGACAAAATAGACGGAGACCGGCAAACAAGGGATGCGGCTAAGGGGTAGTGGAAGATGCAAAGAATGAACAAGATGGACGAAGAAGCAAACATTCAGGAACGAAAAACTGGAAATTTGGATGCTGGGGTGGTTTAATGGAGGTAGAAAAGATTGCGGATGAAGCCGAGAAGTTCAAGAGACTGAACCTCTTTGGGTGAGTGGTGACCAAGATAATATATGTGTGGGTAAGTTTGATCACCCTTCCGGAGCGATAGGATTATACTGTGAGATTTTCCAGGTTTGAAGGATATTATCTATCTGTAAGACTAAAGCCTAAACGATTCCACATCAGCAGATAAAGACTCAGATGCAGTCTGCTTATCAGTGGGATAGGTGCATTTTATAACACAATATGGATTCAACTGCAAAAAAGGAAGAGGGAGTTTATAGAGCATTGGAGAGGTCATTAATATAAACGAGGAGCAAGCCTGGGCCCACACACTGCCTGAGGGAACTCCAGCCTCCACTCGTACAGGGGAGGAGAGGGTTTCATTGATAACCTGTTGACTTTGTGTGTGGCAGAAGTCACAAATCCAGGAAGGAAGACTGTCCTTGTATTCGACAGACAGAGCATGGTAAGCAAAGCAGTATTCCAGCAGAATTTCAGGTGTATTTCAGATTTCAGTGTTTCAGGTAGGTAAACTTGTTTTCACCCATGTCTGCATGGTCTCATCGTCACTTGGGGTGTTATTACCGCCAAGTGTGTTTTAATTTTACAAAGCATGTATTTGTTATGGTTAGGGTTATGTACCATAATCATGTACCAAACATGAAGTGACATTTTATTTTGAGGAACATGGAAAAGGTCTTGGGGACTTGTGTAACACTTTAGAAACCAAATTCAGTTTAAATTAGAATGGCACTCGGTAGAGCGCGCACCTCCGCCAGGCTGAGCAGTTTACTTTTTGTATCCCACTGATAGGCCGGATCTGCATCCGGACATCAACCAAACTCTAATCGGCTTGTTCTTGTCACCTGCCCAATTCAAGTGGACTGATCACTGAGATTCCTTGTGAGCATGATAACTTTGAGGGTGAAGTGGGTTCCGTAACTACCACATAGATAAGGTGTTCAATTCAATCACAGATCTCTCTTTACTTTGTTCATTACCCCGCACACGCTAAGTAAAAAAGTGGGATTAAGAAATAGTTTCAATTTGTCTGTATAACTGTCTATAAATGTCAGGTTATGATCAAGGAACAACAAAATTTTAATCAAATGTTATATTTGGAACACGAATTGGAACAATAATGCAAAGACAAGTTTGCTGTTTTACCGTAATTTGGCTGTGAATTTGTCCCGATCTCGCTTGATCAGAGGAATAAAATAATATTTTACTCTGTCCACCTGTCTGGCAATCAACCCAAAGTGAAAGTCATTCCAATCAGGAAACTTACTGTTGTAAAGAACGTCATAAAGGACACAAACAACAGGCACGAATAACTAATGTAATGTGTTGGATAAGGTGGTGCATAAGACGCTGTATCTACAGTGGTAATCTTCTTTCATTTTTTTTCTACAACCTTTAAAATCCATATTTTATTTTAATTTAATTATATACTTGAACACAAATCACCTTTTTGGCACTTTCCAAACCCTTCCGTTTAGCAGTGTTTGGACAAAATGTTACTGCATTTTACATCATCTTAACCGATAAAATTTGCCACCTGTAGACTCCGCCCGTGTTCTTCTTTCAAAAGACAGCGTGGGGTAAAGTGTTCGATGAACTCAAGTTGGAATTTTAATTGATGTAACTTACAAATAAAGAGAGATTAAAAGTGGCTGCAATGATTTGAGGAAATCCCTTCAAGGGGAATAACAGTGCATTGTGACATTCTCAACTTTGGTGCAATAATTTGAGTTCCCTTGCAAGGAACTTCAACACATGAGGAGGCCATTAGGCCCGTCGAAGACTGTGCTGTGATTGTTTGTCCATACTCTATCCTTTTTAAATGCTAAGCGTCAAGCAAAGAAGCAGCACATACCATTTTTCAAGTTTTTGGTATGACTTGGCCAGGGTTTGAATCGCAAACCGTCCAGACTCTGTGCAGGCGGTTCAACCATTTTGTGACCGAGCATGGTGTTACATTAATTAATTTATTTTTTTTAAACGATGATATTCATCTATGCCGGTGGTTCCCAAACTTTTTCGAGTTACCGCCCTCCCGGCCCCCAGAGCACTTCCCCAATGCCCCCTCTCATTCCCTTTATTACATAAAAACTAAAAAAACACAAAATTGTGATTTACAGTGCATCGTGGAAGATAATAGCAACTGCAAATTCAAAACAATGACAACTAAATGCACTCTTTATTCAAATCTAATATAAAGCTAAAATAAGCTTACTACTTTATTTGATAATTTTTTTTTTAACAACTTGATCACATATTCCAGTAAAACCAACTTTCATCAACAATATAATAGCATATTTGAGTAGTCCACCTTCTTCATTGTTCTTGTAACTTTCAATGAGATGGACAAGCTTGGTGCAGTGATATCAGCTTCTCAACATCAGGCTGAAAGTCACTCAGAAGGAGTCTTAGATCCCCACATTCAGTCATTTACAGTCTGTTTCGTTGCTTGGAAAGAAGTTGGGAGACCCACTGAAGTTGTGCTCGACTAAATATGATGTTGGAAAGGCAATAACAAGCATCTTGACCTTTTTCCACAATGCAATATAGCATTCAGATATTTCTTTCTGCAGCCAAATGTCCTGATAGGATTTTTTGAACCTTGGCGTCAGCTCAGTTATTTTGCAGTGAGATCAATTGTTCCTCCATTCTTTCTGTTTCCTCATTGCAAGTGTCTCGGAATGGATTTATTACCCAGTCTGGAATTTGGATCGAAAATAGTTCCTGAAATCTCTGAGACATGTCTTTGTGCAGCTCATGCAGGTGTGCACAATACAGTTAAAGATCATCATCTGGTATTCTGTCTTTCTCTTCCAACTCGGAGAGGCTCGGAAATTGGAATAGCTTGTGACGGCCGATCTTGCGCTTGATTAGGGTTAACTTGGATATAAACGTGGAGACGATTGATTTGACTTTGAGAAGATTCACATCATTTCCTTGCAATTGCAAATTGATTTCACTGAACTTTACAAATACTTTTGACAAATAACCAATGTCATGCCTGATATTCTTGAGCTCATTACTGAGCAAACCATTCAAGTCATTAAATAATTCGTTCACAATCTCAAAAAGCATATTAAAGTATCTCAGGCAGTTTCCCTTTGAGAGCCATCTGACTTCTGTGTGCAGCAGCAAGCGTTCAAAATGTTCATCATTCTCAATACAAAGCTCTCGAAATAGTCGAGAATTGAGAGCGTGGACCTTGATTTTATTTATTGCTGTGATAACAGTATTTAAATATTTGTGAAGCTGAACACTTAGGTTTTTTGTGACAAGATGTTGTCTGTAAATTACACAGTGAATTGTAAATATATTAGGAATAGCTTATTTCAAAAAAGCGAGAAATCTGTCGTAACGACCTGTCATTGATGGTGCCCCATCTGTTGCACAAGCAAGAATGTTCAGGTATGGGTCAGGTATGGGAGCATGTGCCAGAACAGCGCGTCGCTGCGTCCACTTTCCGCCGGTACTCCAGGGGCCTCCATCTGGCCATCCCCCAGGCAGATGCCAGGCCCATCCCCATCTCCTTGAGATGATGGTCAACCTGCTGCAACCATGAGGCACGTGGTCGGCCCACTGGCCTCCTCCACTCATGAGACTCCCTCGCTGAGAGAATCTGGTGAGCAGGATCAGCGTCAGGAAAACGAGCCACATGTCCATACAGCCGCAGCTGACGCTCACGGACTATGCAGGTAACAAATCTCATCCGAGTCTCTCTCAGCAACCGCTCGTTGGACACAAAATCCGACCAGCGATAGCCAAGGATTCTCCGAAGAGACCTGGTACCAAAGGAATTAAGTCTCCGTCTCAGATCCTTGGTCAAAGTCCAAGTCTCGCACCCATAGAGCAAGACTGGAAGTACCAAGGACCTGAAGACTCGGACTTTCGTCCTCCCGCACAGGTACCGGCAGCGCCACACCCCATGATCCAGTGAATCCATGACTCCCAGGCCCGACCCAGACGTCTATTGACCTCCGGCTCACAACCTGCGGAGACATGAATATCACTGCCAAGGTAAGTGAATCTATCCACGACCTCAACATCCTCACCACAAACAGACACAGACAGGACAGCAGCATCCAAGATGTCACCGAAAGCCTGGATCTTTGTTTTGACCCAAGAAATCCGTAATCCCAACGGCTCCGACTCCTCATTCAGCACCTCGAGGGCCCCCAAGAGGATGTCTAAAGTCTCCGCAAAGATGACTGCATCATCTGCAAAATCAAGGTCCGAGATCTTGACATTGCCAAACGATGCACCGCAACTTGATCTCTCCGACATCCTCCCAAAAATCCAGTCCATACAAGTGCTGAAAAGTGTGGGGGCAAGTACACATCCCTGACGAACTCCAGTAACAACTGGAAATAAGTCAGAGGCGGTACCACCACACTTCACAGCACTCTCAGTACCAGAGTAGAGTTCAGACATCAGATCGATCAGTTTCGGTGGCACCCCACGAAGACCAAGAATCCTCCAGAGGACATCCCTATTCACTGAATCGAACGCTTTACAGAGATCAACATAGGCTGCAAGCAGCCCCTGCCGAAACTCTCGTCTGCGTTCAGTGAGGACACGAAGAGCAAGGATACGGTCAATCGTTGACCTCTTTGGTGTAAAGCCTGACTGCTCTGGACGCTGGTGCTCAAGCAGATGGTGGCGAACCCTATCAAGAATTATCCGAGCAAAGACCTTGCCCGGCACTGAGAGCAGCGTCACCCCTCGGTAGTTGTTGCAGTCTTGGCGATCACCCTTCCCTTTCCAGAGAGGGACAACAAGGCCCCTCTTCCAGTCAGTTGGGATGATGCCTGTGTTCCAGGCAGAGCACAAAACTGCATGCAACGACGCGAGTGCAGCATTTCCACCAGCCTTGAGAAGTTCAGCATGGATGCCACAGATACCTGGAGCTTTGCCCCGTTTCAACTGGTTCACCGCAGCCCGTGTTTCCACAAGCGATGGTGGACCACAGTTGATTCGAGGGTCAGCAACAGGGATTGTAACACCCTTGACGTCCAACTCGACAGCTGGGGGATCAGCCTGGTACAACCGCTCAAAGTAACCGGCCCAGCGAGCCTTCACTTCAGACTCCTCTGTCAAGAGCCTACCACTCTCTGCTCGAACTGCAGTGCTCCGAGGGATGGGCTTGGATGAACGTAATGCGCGAATTACCCTGTAAGCGGGACGAGAATCACCTGTCCACAGGTGATGCTCTACCTCCTCACAGATTCCTCGCACATAGGCCTCCTTGTCCACCCTCAGTGCACGTACAGTTTTACGCCTCAGCTCCCTGAACAGCTCAGCTCTGCCATTCAGCCTGGCCCTGCGACTCTGGTCAATGGTATCCAGTGTCCCTTGAGAGACAAAATTCTTCTTTGCCCTGCGGTGAACTCCAAGGCATCCACCGGCAACATCAAGGACGGTGGTCTTGAAGGTGCTCCACAACTCTTCAGGACCCCCCAAAGCACCCAGACCCCCCAAGTGTCCACTCAGCCTGTTCGCAAACTCCTCAGCTACTCTCTCATCCCTGAGCTTGGCAACATCCAGCCTAGGCTGGGATGGTACCATTCTCCAGGATTTAAGGTGCAGCTTTAGAGTTGCTACAACAAGCCTGTGGTCAGTATTGAGGAACTGAGCACTCCGGTAGACCCTGCAGTTCTGGATCATCCTCCAACGACCGTCAATGAGGACATGGTCAATCTCCTTTGCCACACCGCCAGCGTTGGAATACCAAGTCCAGCGATGAGCTTGCGGGCGCTGAAACCATGAACCAGCCACCCTAAGTCCATGACTTCTTGCAAAGTCAAGGAACTTAGTGCTATTCTGGTTCATAGTTCCTGACCCATGGGGACCAACACACACCTCATAACCATCCCTATCAGTTCCAGTCGATGCATTGAAATCCCCCAAGACTAGAATGTTGTCTTGACATTCTTGACATTGAACAAGACATTGAACAAGACTTGACATTGAACAAGACAAGAATGTTGGGAAGCAGAATTACCTTCTTCTTTAAAAATTGCTCAACAACATGAAATATTGACTCCCCTTTCTCTCTGTTTCGAGTTGCCTTGCAAATAACAACTCTTGAACCAATATTTCATCTATTATGAAGCGAACATAAGCAAGAAGCAAAGATTCGTTGCCCCGTAAAGTTGACTCATCCAACTGTAATGCAAATTCTGCTGCCCTAATTCTGTTGCACAATGTGTCTTCAACATTCTCAGCCATTTTGTCGATTCTTCTTTGGAACGGAGTTATCGCGGAGGAGAATTGCTTTAATTATTTGGTCATGTGACATGCAAAACTGTACTCAGAACCTCCCTTTTTGCTGGCAGAATCAGTTGTTCTGCGATTGTATGGGGCTTTCCAGATTTAGCAATCAGCAATGAAATGTTGGATGAAGCACGCAAACCATCACTATCTTGTTGTGAAGAGCTGGCAAACATGTTTCACAGTGTTTTCTATTTCTGAAAGTTTTCACGAAGTGACTGAAAATATCCCAAGTTTTTCTCTGTTTTATCAGTGTATTCTTTTCAAATATTCAAGGAGTCTGGAAGGTTTCATTGCTTCATTTGAAAAGACCTTCTAACACACCAGACACATCGGCTATGGTTGGTTGTTAGGTGCTGGTATAAATCCATATTTCAGATATTCCACACGATGTTGTCTCCACTTCTTTTTCATTTGTTCTGCTTCTGCCATCTTTGTTCTGGATTCTGGAACAAAGAATTAAGATTTTACAATTTTGCAGATAAAAGATTATGCATCAAGAATACTACGAAAACTTTAAAAAGACGAGCATATCATTTTGGCATCTGCCTCCCTTCCCCCTTTATATCAGAACCCGTTAAATGTAGTTTCGATATTTACACACGCAAAAAAGTTAGGAGGGGAAAGTGGGGGAATGGCAACATGTTTTAAAAATACTCAAATATTTTACACGTGCTTTTTATATGAATGAATAAATTGACTAGAGTAAATTATTAGAATGAATTTTACAATATTTTAATGCATATTTAACGACAAATATATATTAAATATTTATAATTTACATTTGAAAATTCAACTAAGTGGCTGGTATTACCCATCGATGCGGGCTAATCTCGGCACCATGGTCACCATAACCCAAACAAGTTATACTTGTATAATAATATAATAAAAAAACAACAACATTGTTTTATTATTTATTTAAAACAAATAACTGAGCTCAGTAACAAATGCATTGTCTATTCATGTAGAGAATCAAATAAAAGCAGAAAACGGTCAAGAAATGATTACCGACTGTCGGGTTTGGGAGAGAATTGAGAATATGGTTGACCGTTTTTACAGCCATTTTTCCCTGCTGTGCAGGGCTTAGGCTTTTTCTTGAGGCAATGTTTTATGGCCGGATGCCCTTCCTGACGCCAACCCTGGTTGCCTCTTACGACACACAGGGATATGGTATACCTATTCTAACCGGGGCATACACTGGGACCAGTACACTGGTACTCACTTCGCCGACCTCAGATGGATGACAGGCTGAGTCAACCCCCTGGTGTTAATTCAGCAGCCAACGGGGCTTGAACTCAGGACCCTGGGATCCCAAGCCACCACCCTAACCACTAAGCCAACACCAGGCTTAATTGAGAATACGGTTCTGCTCACCAAAAGCTGAGGACTGAAGACGAATGGCCCACAAGGCAAGGAGTCCCAGTGGAGTCGCGTGAAGGCCGAGGTTGGTTTCTAGGGATGGAGGCAGGGTGCTTGCCTATCATGGGGAGAGTGCGTGGCCGATGAGGGGGAACACTTGGATAAGGACTGGCCAGAAGCGGGGGAGGTGGGGGATTTGGAGGGGGGGAAGGCTGGAGGGACGATTCTGAAATCTTCCACACCACCAAAAGTCGCATATGAACACAAAAATGTTTGCTGTTGACAGTGGCGTTGCCAGGTATGAAAATGTAGAGGGGCCAGCAATCTTTGAGGGGCACTCACTCAAAATTGAAAATGGAAAATACGAGGTCATTGTGAACTCGTATAAAATTATTTACACCCAAAATTCTGGGGCCAAGTAATCGTCTGAAAAGGCCTGGCCATTGAGCAATGACAAGCGCAGTCAGGGAGGATCGGTGGGTGAGGGTTTGTTCAGGTGACATTCTCCTTCTAAGCACTCACGACAGTGCCCTGGATAATGAAAACTATTACGCTTTTACATGTAAGCCGTATGTTAAGTAGTTCAATTGTTGAATTTAGCCTGTCAAATCCTCAGCCACCCCTCTTGCTATGGAGTGCTCCCCTGCCCCCCCTCCCCAACCCCTTTTCCCTTATCGCTCCCTGAGATCCTCCCGTATCCAGGTCAACGATTGACCGTATCCTTGCTCTTCGGGTCCTTACGAACGCAGACGAGAGATTCGGCAGGGGCTGCTCGCACCCTCTGTTGATCTCTGTAAAGCTTGCCTTGGTAGTGATATTCACTTGCCTTGGTAGTGGGCCTGGGGAGTCATGGATTCACTGGATAATGGGGTGTGCCACTGCCGGTACCTGTGTGGGAGGATGAAAGTCTGTCTCAGGTCTTTGGTGCTTCCAGGCTTTCTCTGTGGATGTGAGACTTGGACTCTGACCAGAGATTCGAGACGGAGACTTGATTCCTTTGTTACCAGGTCTCTTCGGAGAATCGTTGGCTATCGCTGGTCAGACTTTGTGTCCAACGAGCGGTTGCTGAGAGACTCAAATGAGATTTGTTACCTGCATATTCCGTGAGCATCAGCTGCGGTTGTATGGACATGTGGCTCATTTTCCTGATGTTGATCCAGCTCATCAGATTCTCTCAGCGGGGGAACTTCGTGAGTGAAGGAGGCCAATAAGCTGACCACGTTCCTCGTGGTTGTAGCAGGTTGATCAGTATCACAAGGAGATGGGGATGGGCCAGGCATCTGCCTAGGGGATGGCCAGATGGAGGCCCCTGGCCTCCGGTGGAAAGTGTATGTAGTGACGCGCTGCTCTGGCGCATGCTCCCATACCTGAACTGACCTGATCCTCCCAACACCCCCTGGGGGGGGGCGATATCACCCACTTTGGGAACCACCAATCAACACTAATAAATATGTGCGTGCGTGCGTGCATGCGTGCGTGCGTGCGTGTGTGTGCGTGCGTGCATGTGTGCTTGCGTGTGTGTGTGTCTCCTCCATAACTCCAAAACCATAAAACCTAGCCACCTGAAATATTATCTGTGTACTCTTAAAACTCCAAGGAAATGCATGACTGAAAATTGGGTGATTGGTTTAATTAAAACACCCCTTTTGAGGATAATTAACGGCCTTATTTAATTATGTCCTTTACCAGGCGCATCCTCGGTCACTGCTCTGATGGGGTCTTCAGGCGTTTCCTGCATTACCTCGCTGGGGTCTGAAGCTGCCATGTTTTTTGGCCTGCTCAACCATGCCTTGACTTGGAACAGGTTGCAACAATTTATTGACGATAAAGTTTTTTTCCGCTTTCCTCACTCGTATTACTAAATGCCTGTTCATCATAGCTACAAATCGCTGGGTACATTGCAGTGCTTTTTAACGCCTGGAGACGTCAGTGTTCGTTGCTTTATTTCATTTCTGCACGTTATGACTATGAGAATCTTTTAAACTAAGCAGAATTACAAAATTTGAAAAACTCCAGAATCGAACTTACAAGCAGTTCTGACTGCTAAAAAAAAAGCAGTCCAATTCGGACATATTTGACATTTTGGGAATCTCTGGGAGGTGTATGTTTAATATGATGATTCGGTGACTGTTAATTGTGTGCCTAGCGAGCCGTTTATCAACCATTCAGTTGGAGTACTTAAGCCATTTGGCGAGCGCTCTACAATATTCACACTCACTGAATACTGTTTCTCAATCAACTTGAACAAAGTTCATGGTTCACTCGCTTGCATTGGCCACGTGTTGTTCTGCGGTGCAACAGGCGATGGCTGGCTCGCTGAAAATGTGAAATTTCATTTTCCACTACTTTTCTCCTTTTTGTTCTTCCATTATACAACCTGTCACTTCAGCATAGATAAATACAAAAAAAACTTAAACGTTTTGTTTTTAAAAGTTTCTTCAGTCGTTTTGTGGATTGCTTGGTGAAGCCACTTGGCGTGTGCTCTCCAAGTTTCAATGGCGATTCTGCGGTTTGATACCGGAGGTAAGAAGGCAGAATAAATTATATGATCACAATGAGAAAACATATTTTCAGTTATGAAGTGATGAATCACCACATCATGGCAGGAAAGCCGAGAGGCACGCATGCTCACGCTGTGTATACTGGGTTCGAATCCCGACCCAGCTACAAACTGTCACCCCAGTGTTTCACAGGCAGGTTGACTCATCAGTGTGTGTGTCATCTCTCAGATGGACGATAAACTGGGTGTTGCGTCTGCCAGAATCTCTCACCCCTCTTCCCCCAACCTTATACCCTCTCTCCCACCCCTCTCCCTCTTTGCAACACTGACCCCCCCCTCTCTCTCTCCCTTTCTCCAACCCCTCCCCTCTCCCCTCCTTTCCTCTTCCCTCCCTCTCTCTCCACCCCTCTAACTCTCTCTTCCAACCATCTCCCTGGTCCCCCACCCTCCCACACTGTTGAAGGGACTGGCATGGATGAATCAGATTCGGAGTGAGCCGACCAGTTGAATGCAAAGGTCGCTGCATGTATGATCATGCATGCATGCAGGCAGACCTTT
This sequence comes from Eptatretus burgeri, assembly GCF_056783735.1. NCBI lineage: Eukaryota > Metazoa > Chordata > Myxini > Myxiniformes > Myxinidae > Eptatretus > Eptatretus burgeri. The sequence goes on from NC_140968.1 coordinate 107,370,134, forward strand.
GCAGGAAGATAGCGTGGGTTTTAAATGCTCCCGCCGCAATTCTCAAAGTGTGTGTGTGTGTGTGTGTGTGTGTGTGTGTGTGTGTGTGTGTGTGTGTGTGTGTGTGTGTGTGTGTGTGTGTGTGTGTGTGTGTGTGTGTGTGCATACAGTATGTATGTGTATACATACAGTATACATACAGTATGTGGGTTTCAGAATGTGGAATGGTGTTCTCCCAGGGTAGGCTCAAAATATTCACCTTCATTTCAGTAACGGGTCACGATTCATGGACCAAGATGTGAAGTTTTCTTTTTTCAAAGTTTTGTTCCAAGGTCTCTCTTCAGGATCGTCACTGAGTCCCGGACAGCTTCCAACTGTAGTTTGTTTGTAATAATATTCCCAGGGATGGTTTTTAATATCTCTGGAAGGTTCTTTGTCATCATTCCCATATAATAGGTCCAACTCTCACTGATACAACTTTGGCATTCTTCAGCTTGCAGGATCTTTTCACTTCATTCTTGAGGTCTTAGTATTTGGTCATTTTCTTGATTTCTGCATTGTTTAGCCCAAAATCACCGGTGTTAACACCTCACTGAGCAATGCCTTCTTCTCTTTTTTTGCACCTAAGTATATCTGGTTGCAATGCTTTGTTTTCGATGTTCACGCTCGATGGGATCATTAGGTTGTATGTGAGCGGTAGGTACTTCCATGTTTTCAGTGATTGCTTTTGGTTCATATTCCCACAAATTCTCTGGAACTGGAATATTAAAGTTTTTGCAGATGTGCCAGCAGATTGCTTTACAAACTCTGTTGTGTCATTGTGTGTCCAGCTGTTCTGACATAAGTTTTTTTTTTTTTGTGTGAGTGTGTTCGGTCATTAAGCATAAAATATCATTCTCTCTGCGAATGCCACCTCCATTCCTCACCTTTCTATCTTTTTTTGTCTCTCTCTCTCTCTCTCTCTCTCTCTCTCTCTCTCTCTCTCTCTCTCTCTCTCTCTCTCTCTCTCTCTCTCTCTCTCTCTCTCTCTCTCTCTCTCTCTCTCTCTCTCTCTCTCTCTCTCTCTCTCTCTCTCTCTCTCTCTCTCTCTCTCTCTCTCTCTCTCTCTCTCTCTCTCTCTCTCTCTCTCTCTCTCTCTCTCTCTCTCTCTCTCTCTCTCTCTCTCTCTCTCTCTCTCTCTCTCTCTCTCTCTCTCTCTCTCTCTCTCTCTCTCTCTCTCTCTCTCTCTCTCTCTCTCTCTCTCTCTCTCTCTCTCTCTCTCTCTCTCTCTCTCTCTCTCTCTCTCTCTCTCTCTCTCTCTCTCTCTCTCTCTCTCTCTCTCTCTCTCTCTCTCTCTCTCTCTCTCTCTCTCTCTCTCTCTCTCTCTCTCTCTCTCTCTCTCTCTCTCTCTCTCTCTCTCTCTCTCTCTCTCTCTCTCTCTCTCTCTCTCTCTCTCTCTCTCTCTCTCTCTCTCTCTCTCTCTCTCTCTCTCTCTCTCTCTCTCTCTCTCTCTCTCTCTCTCTCTCTCTCTCTCTCTCTCTCTCTCTCTCTCTCTCTCTCTCTCTCTCTCTCTCTCTCTCTCTCTCTCTCTCTCTCTCTCTCTCTCTCTCTCTCTCTCTCTCTCTCTCTCTCTCTCTCTCTCTCTCTCTCTCTCTCTCTCTCTCTCTCTCTCTCTCTCTCTCTCTCTCTCTCTCTCTCTCTCTCTCTCTCTCTCTCTCTCTCTCTCTCTCTCTCTCTCTCTCTCTCTCTCTCTCTCTCTCTCTCTCTCTCTCTCTCTCCTGCAGTGTATTGCAACATTTGGTGAGGCATCGCTCTCCCCACCTCTCACACCTTCCTTGCTCTTCCTCTCATCCGAGCTTCCCTCCCTCCACCCTATGTCCGCTCCTCTCCTCTCCCTCCATCCCCTTCTCTCCTCCTCCATCACCTCCTCCTCTGTCCGCTCCTCTCCTCTCCCCTCCCTTCCCTCTGTCCTCTCCCATCCCTCCCTTTCCTCTTCCTCTCCCCCGCCTCCCTGCCTCTCTCTCTCTCTCTCTCTCTCTCTCTCTCTCTCTCTCTCTCTCTCTCTCTCTCTCTCTCTCTCTCTCTCTCTCTCTCTCTCTCTCTCTCTCTCTCTCTTCCCTCCCTGCAACCTTTGTCTTCCCTCCCTGCCTCCTTTGCCTTCCCTCCCTGCTTCCTCTCTCTCCCCTCCCTCCCCACCTCCTCCCCTCTCCTTTCCCCTCCCTCCTCTCTCTCCCTCACCCCCCACCTCCCACCCTAATAACCCCATTGGTGAAGCAATGAGTTGTATTCACTCGTATTTAATATTTGTTTTCCCTCAATTTTTCCCAGCAAATTATTTTAACCATTTCCCAAGCAATAGTCTTCCATTATGAGAGTGTGACTCGGTCTCCAAGGCCTTTGTCTGAAGCTCATTGGAGTACTTCTGTTCACTCTGGGATGGTGCTCCTGCATTACACCTGTTTCTCCTGGATTCTGTAGAATCAAAAGCTATCAAAATTAGAAAGGGGGAACAAGGTTTGCAATCTCCCTTGATGAGGCAGAAGCACAAGGTCTGTTTCTCACACATTACAGGCAAGTCAGTGATCTCTCCATCATGTGCTGCTATTCTCCAATATTGTTCTCTCTACTTTCTATCTTCTGACCTTCCCCAGCACCTCGCGGATTAAGGAGTTATTCCAGTAACCTCTTCCTGGTTCAACTTCCAAAATCCACACTGACTGCACACCTCAACTCCTTTGTTTCTCACTTCTCCTGTCTATGGAACCCAGATGGCCGTTCTTTCCCACTCTTCCCTCCAGGACTGGAGCAGGCGGTGTTCCACCACTTTGTGTCATCCCCCATCCTTATCCATGATATTTTATTACCCCCCTTTGCCCCTTGTTACCGAATCATCTTATTTATTGATCTCACTGTTCCCTCTCTCCCTCTATCTCTTTCTCTCTCTCTCTCCCTCTCACTCTTTCTCCTTCTCTATCTCTCTCTTTCTCTTTCTCCCTCTTTCTCTTTCTCCCTCTCTCTCTTTCTCCCTCTCTCTCTTTCTCTCTCTCTCTCTCTCTTTCTCCCTCTCTCTCTTTCTCCCTCTCTATCTTTCTCCCTCTCTTTCTTTCTCCCTCTCTCTTTCTCGCTCTCTATCTTTCTCCCTCTCTATCTTTCTCCCTCTCTATCTTTCTCCCTCTCTATCTTTCTCCCTCTCTTTCTCTCTTTCTCCCTTTCTCCCTTTCTCTCTTTCTCTCATTCTCCCTCTCTCTTTCTCTCTCTCTCTCTTTCTCCCTCTCTCTTTCTCCCTCTCTCTCTTACTCCTTCTCTCTCTTTCTCCCTCTCTATCTTACTCCCTCTCTCTCTTTCTCCCTCTCTCTTTCTCCCTCTTTCTCTTTTTCTCCCTCTCTCTTTCTCCCTCTCTCTCTTTATCCCTCTCTCTCTTTCTCCCTCACTCTCTTTCTCCCTCACTCTCTTTCTCCCTCACTCTCTTTCTCCCTTTCTATCTTTCTGCCTTTCTATCTTTCTCCCTCTCTCTCTTTCTCCCTCTCTCTCTTTCTCCCTCTTTCTCTCTTTCTCCCTCTCTCTTTTTCTCCCTTACTCTCTTTCTCCCTTTCTATCTTTCTCCCTTTCTATCTTTCTCCCTCTCTCTCTCTCTTTCTCCCTCTCTATCTTTCTCCCTCTCTATCTTTCTCCCTCTCTATCTTTCTCCCTCTCTCTCTTTCTTCCTGACTCTCTTCCTCCCTCACTCTCTTTCTCCTTTTTTTTCTTTCTCCCTTTGTATCTTTCTCCCTCTCTCTCTTTCTCCCTCTCTCTCTTTCTCCCTCTTTCTCTTTCTCCCTTTCTATCTTTCTCCCTTTCTATCTTTCTCCCTCTCTCTCTCTCTTTCTCCCTCTCTATCTTTCTCCCTCTCTCTCTTTATCCCTCTCTCTTTCTCCCTCTCTCTCTTTCTCCCTCTCTCTCTTTCTCCCTCTCTCTCTCTCTTTCTCCCTCTCTCTCTTTCTCCCTCTCTCTCTCTCTTTTTCCCTCTCTCTCTTTCTCCCTCTCTCTCTTTCTCCCTCTCTCTTTATCCCTCTCTCTCTTTATCCCTCTCTCTCTTTCTCCCTCTCTCTCTCTTTCTCCATCTCTCTCTCTCTCTTTCTCCCTCTCTATCTTTCTCCCTCTCTATCTTTCTCCCTCTCTCTTTATCCCTCTCTCTTTATCCCTCTCTCTCTTTCTCCCTCTCTCTCTTTCTCCCTTTCTCTCCCTTTCTCTCTTTCTCTCCCTTTCTCTCTCTTTCTCTTTCTCCCTCTCTCTCTTTCTCCCTCTCTCTCTTTCTCCCTCTCTCTTTATCCCTCTCTCTCTTTATCCCTCTCTCTCTTTCTCCCTCTCTCTCTCTTTCTCCATCTCTCTCTCTCTCTTTCTCCCTCTCTATCTTTCTCCCTCTCTCTTTATCCCTCTCTCTTTATCCCTCTCTCTCTTTCTCCCTCTCTCTCTCTTTCTCCCTCTCTCTCTCTTTCTCCCTCTCTCTCTCTTTCTCCCTCTCTCTCTCTTTCTCCCTCTCTCTCTTTCTCCCTCTCTCTTTATCCCTCTCTCTCTTTATCCCTCTCTCTCTTTCTTCCTCACTCTCTCTTTCTCCCTTTCTCCTTCTCTTTTTCTCTTTCTCTTTTTCTCTCTTTCTCTTTCTCTTTCTCTCACTCTCTCACGACATCTCTCTCTCTCTCTCTCTCTCTCTCTCTCTCTCTCTCTCTCTCTCTCTCTCTCTCTCTCTCTCTCTCTCTCTCTCTCTCTCTCTCTCTCTCTCTCTCTCTCTCTCTCTCTCTCTCTCTCTCTCTCTCTCTCTCTCTCTCTCTCTCTCTCTCTCTCTCTCTCTCTCTCTCTCTCTCTCTCTCTCTCTCTCTCTCTCTCTCTCTCTCTCTCTCTCTCTCCTTCCCTCTCATTCTCCCTCTCTCTTTCTCTCTTCCTTACCCATTTGTTCATCATCTTGCCGGCTGTGCCCAATTGTTTCCCCACTACCCCACTGTCAATTCAAACATGCTCTTCCATCAGCCTCAATCATATGGAGAAAAACAAACGCTCTTCCTCCCTCTCCTATTTTCCAATCCTTATTTTAATCCCACATTATTATTTCAAGTTTCATTCAGTTATTTAAATAACGAATGGCAAGCTGGCTCAAAGGTCATTGTGTGTCAATGCCCCAGGCAAATTCTAACTTCCTGTCCCGACTGAGGGCCACCTTGAAATTGAGTAGCCACCTGTCATGGGTACGGTATCAAATAGAAACGCGTTCACGACATAGCTACAGGCATCCCGGATGCCTCCACAGTGGCATATGGGAGC
>NC_140968.1:107380386-107390386 GCF_056783735.1 Eptatretus burgeri
TCAGATTTCTGTTGTACTGCACAGGGACCAACAGCACCACTGCCAAGCTAAATTCATCTCTCCTTGACCTCATCATCCTCACTGCAAATCGGTACTGACAAGAGAGCAGCATCCCAGATGTCATTGAAAGCCTGGTTCTTAGTTTTGATCCAGGGAACCCGTCATGCCAGCATCTCCGACTCTTCAATCAGCACATTGAGGGCCCCCAAAAGGACATACAGAGTCTCCGCAAAGATGACTGCATCGTCTGCGAAATTGAGGTCAGAGATCTTGACATTCCCAACTGATACACTGCTTCTTGATCTCTCTGACATCTTCCCCAAAATCCAATCCATACAAGTGCTGAAAAGTGTGGGGGCCAGTACACACCTCTGATGAACTTCAGTATCAATTGGAAGTAAGACACCAATGGAACCACCACATCTCACAGCACTCTCAGTACCAAAGAATAGTTCAGACATCAGATTGATCAGTTTTGGTGGCACCCCACAAAGACTGAGAATCCTCCAGAGGGCTTAACTGAATCAAACGCTTTGCAGATATCAACATCGGCTGCAAGCAGCCCCTGCCGAAACTCTCGTCTACATTGAGAAGTTCAGCGTGGATGCCACAGATCCCAGGAGTTTTACCCAATGTCAACCGGTTCACCACAGGCTGGGTTTCCCCAACCGAATGTGGATTACAGTAGATTAAAGGGTCAGCAATAGGAATAGCGACACTTCTGGCATCCAACTCAGCAGCTCGTTGAACAGCCTGGTACAGTCACTCAAGGTATCTGTCCAAGTAGGCCTTAATTTCAACTCCTAAATCAAGAGCCCTCCACCCTCCGCTGTAACTGCAGTACACTGAGGGATGGGCTTTGGGGAATAAAATGCATGAATTCCCTTGCAAGCAGGATGAGAATCACTTGACCACAGGTGATGCTCTACCTCCTCACTGATTCCTCTCACATAGACCTCCTAGTCCACCTTCAGCGCATGTATAGTTTTATACCTCAACTCCCTGAACAGCTCAGCTCTGCAATTAATCCTGGCCCTGCGACTCCGGTCAATGGTATCCAGTGTCCCTTGAGAGACAAATATCTTCTTCGGCCTACGTTGAGTATCAAGACATCCGCTGGCAACATCAACGTTAAGGCAATCTACAACTATTCAGGATCCCCAAAGCCCCCAGACCCTGCACTCAATCGATTCCCCAAAGTACCCAGAACTAGTACCCAACTGTGAATGTGGATGTCCTCGTGTAGTTGCATTACCTTTTTTCGGAGGTTGGTGGCAGAATTTGCACTCCGGCCACCTTGAAACCCTTCACTCCGAAAAACACAAGAAAACCGGAAAGACAATTGAAAAACCACTCGTGGGAGTACCAACTGTGCAGCTCACCGGATGATGGGATTGGGACAAAGCCTTCGGGACCCCCACTCATTGATGATAGGAGGAAAACCACGGGGTAAACTTCATGGGTCAGAGTGAGATAGTGTGTGTCAGGGTGGTGCTGAGGTGGTCTTCCACCAGACAGCGGTCTCATTGGGTTAACCTGAGGGGGTCCCTTCGGGTGGGTGCCTGGAATGTCCTATCCCGAAGAGAGGATGATCACCTGTCTCTGTTATCATCTGAGCTCAAGTGTTTGAACATCGGTACTGCATCACTCTCTGTGGTTCAGAGAGCTGATAGTGGCGAGATAATGGCGGGTGGTTACACCTAGTATTGGTCTGGTCTCTCAAATGGTTACCATGCCCAAGCAGTTGCTGTAGCTCTGTCCAATAAGCTGACTCAAATGATAATTGAGGTAACACCGGCCAATGAGCGTATAATGTGACAAAGGATTCATCGCTTCTTGGGTGTCGTTTCCCTGGTCTCTGTCTATGCTCCGACTGAGGTGAGTGATCTCATCGTGAAGGACGAATTATATGCCACACTCGAGTCTGTGGTTGATCAGTACCCCAGGCGAGATACTTTTCGAGTCTTGTGGGATTTCAATATATCAACTGAAACTGATAGGGATGGTTATGAGACATGTGTTGGTCCCCTTGGATCTGGAACTGTGAAAATCACTTCCGGTTCCGGTTTTGGAGCGATGAGAGGTCTCCTTTGGGGCTCCCTGCTGACGTTCTCAACGTTAAGTTTCCGGTCGTTATTTGTCCCGTTTTTCTGTTTAATTTTCTCACCTACATGTTACTGTGTGTTCCAAGTTCGGTTTTGTTTCAAAAATCGTGCTATTTTGTGAGTATTTTTGTCGACGTTCTTTCCTGGTGTTTGAGGCCTAGGCCTTGGCCTCGGCTTGAGGCCTTCCGGTTCCACTCGGTGTTCAATCGTTTTTTTTTTTTGTTTGTTTTTTCTCCCCATTACCTTCAATTTTCATCCTCCCCACTTTCCAAACATCCCCCATTCTCCCAACTAATATCTTTCTTATCTCAAAAAAATAAATATATATATACCCAACAACAGCAACAACACTCTCACCTTCTCCCGATTCTGCTTCTTCTTCTTCCTCTTAACTTCCTCCTCGTCTTCTTCCTCGATTTTTTTCGACACTTCCATGACCTAATCTGTTGAACTCTCTCAAACATTAATATTAACAACAAAAACGATCTTATAATGCTTCATCTTCCTCTCTCACACATGTGGTACTCTTTACTGTTTTATAATGCACGACTCTTCTGCGATTTTAACAGACTGCTCTCATTTCGACCTCTCCTTCATTCCTTGCCCAAAAAATCCAACTATTACAGCGCTTCTTCTCTCCATTCTCTGAATTCGCCTTCATTGCATCCATAAAGAATTGTGTTAAATCGCATCTCTGACCTAAAAATTTTAAAAACCACAGTTTGCCATGGATGTTCGCTTTCCATCAACCATTCTTTTTTTCCAACTTCAGTGCCAACTCACCCCCCTCACCCCTCACTCTCACTATCAAAGCAACCATCCCACTCTTCTCCCTCCAAGCCTCCCTCTCACCTCTCAAAAATTCCCCCCTCACCTTTCTCCCACCTTTCATCCCCCTCACTCATCCTTCTTAAAGTTGCCCCACCTCTCATCCACCAAGCTGCCTCCCTCCACTGCCCTCCCACCTCCATCTCTTCACTCCACCTCCTCAAATCCTCAACTGCCTTCTTCCTTGTCTCTTGTCCCCCTCTCCCCCAGCACCACAGAGCCTTTTCTCCTCCTCATTCGGCCCCCTCCCCTCGCTATTCTGCAATACCCCACACTCTTTCAACAACCCTCCTTACCTCCCCCCCCCTCGTCCCTTGTCCTACCCTCCCCCTCCCCCTCCACCTCCTGCACCCAAAGCCTCCTTCCCTACCTCTTCATTAAAAGTGTGGACCTCAAATATCCAGGGCCTTCGCTCAAACCTTTCAGATCTTTCCATACAGGTTGCCACTGACAAACCAGACATTATCTGCCTAACAGAAACTTTCCTCTCCCAAAACGTGTCTGACTCCCAAGTATCTCTCCCCTGTTACTCCCTCTTACGGTATGACAGACCTGAGCCTCGTCCTGGTGGAGGTGTTGCTCTCTTCATCAAAGACTCTATTCCTCACTCTCCATGCACTGCTCTCACTCCCCCACACCCCCAGGAATACCTCTGGCTTCGGCTTCCCCTCCACTCCCACCTCATGTTTATATGTTTACTGTACCGTCCACCGAACAGTGATGACTCCATCTACACCTCACTATCCGAAAACATGGACCATCTTCTATCTTCTCATTCAAACTCTCTCTTCCTCTTATGTGGTGACTTCAATTGTCATCACGCCAGTTGGCTAGGTGTGGGTACCTCTCTCACCTGCCATGGCACCTCAGCAAAAGCTTTCTGCGACTCGTTAGGACTGACTCAATCGGTCAAATTCCTGACCCGGATCTCAACCAATGGTACTCCATCTCTTCTGGATCTGATTTTGACAAATTTCCCTGACAATATCTGCTGCTCTTCCTTTGCTCCAATCAGTTCTTCTGACCACGTCCTTGTCAAAGTGGACATCTCTCTGGCTGTTATCAGAGAACCACCTCACCGCCGTCGAGTCTGGCATTTCACTCAAGCCGACTGGCAGGGTCTCCGAGCAGCCATCAAACTTACAGACTGGTCTCCTATCACTACTTTCTCAAACATCAACTCATCCTGGGAATTCTTTCAAAGAAACTTGCTCTCCCTCATGCACAGATTTATCCCCTCTCGTGTTCAGTTGTCCGACCCTTCCTCCCGCCCTTGGTTTACTGAAGCTTGTGGCGAGGCAGTTGTCCTGAAACAACTTGCCTTTGCCTCATGGAAAGCAAACCCAACTGAGGGCAATCTCAGTTCCTTCCACAAAGCTCGGAACAAGTGTGTATCTACCCTCAGGAGAGCCAGAAAACAACATCTTTCTCATCTCAAGTCTGAACTCTCAAACCTCTCTCCCTCCTCAAAATCCTGGTGGCGTTTAATCAAATCTGTTTCGGGTGTATGTTCCCCCTCCATCCCCTCCCTTACCTCAAATGGCCGCACTGCTGATTCCACACGTGATAAAGCTGAATGTCTAAACTCTGTGTTTGCAGCTAAATCTTGTGTCCTAAACCCATCACTATCTCTACCCACTTTACCCAGTCGCACCCAACTGTCCCTGGACTCTGTATCCTTTTCTCCTGACAAGGTGGAGAGCTTGCTTTCAAACCTCGAGTCAGATTCTGCAACCGGTCCAGACGGCATCAGCCCACGTGTCCTCAAAGCCTGCTCTTCTGCTCTTGCCCACCCTCTCTCTGTTCTATTCACCCTCTCATTTGCCCAAGGTCATCTGCCATCTGCTTGGAAATCTGCTAAAATCACTGCCCTGCATAAAAAAGGTGCAAAAACAGATCCCTGTAACTACAGACCAATCAGCCTACTCCCAATCATCAGCAAGGTTATGGAATCCATCATCGCTTCAGACATGAAATCCTTCCTCTTCTCCAATGGCTTGATTTCCAATCATCAATTTGGTTTCAGACCAGGTCACTCTACTCTGGATATGCTGCTTCTGCTCTCCCATCAATGGATGGAGGTCCTCAATGCCAGACAGGAAATCCGAGCCGTATCCCTGGATATATCACGTGCTTTTGACACAGTCTGGTACCCTGCACTACTCACCAAACTCTCTTCCCATGGTATTCAAGGCCATCTCCACTCATGGCTCGCAGACTTCCTCTCCTGTCGCAGTCAACGTGTGGCCCTAAATGGAGTTCTTTCATTCTCTCTTCTTGTGCAGGCTGGAGTTCCTCAAGGTAGCGTTCTGAGCCCTGTTCTTTTTCTGGTTTTCATCAATGACCGCTCGGACTCTCTGGAAAATCCTCTATTTCTCTTTGCCGACGACTCCACCCTCTGCCGTACCATCTGTCATCCCTCAGACCGGCAAGCAGCAGCTTCTTCGCTCACTGCAGATCTGGATAAAATCACAAACTGGTCCAACACGTGGAACATGTCTTTCAATCCAGACAAATCTCACACTCTCACTATGTCTCTTCGAAAGGACTGTTTAGAAACCCCCCCCCCCCCCAATCCACTTTCTCAACAATCTTCTGGAAGAAGTCTTTTCTTTCAAGCTTCTGGGTCTCACTATCTGCCATGACCTTTCCTGGGAAAGTCACATTTCCAACCTCGCCTCAAAAGCCAGTCGCCGACTGGGAATCCTCCGTCGTGCAAAGTCCTTCCTCGGCCCTCTTGAGCTCCTGACCACTTACAAAGCTTTTGTCCGTAGCCTGATGGAGTACTGCCCTCCCCTCTGGGCTGGTGCTCCTGCCTCCCACCTTTTTCGGCTTCACGCTGTCGAAACCAGGGCATTTAAGATCATCGGCATCTCCCGCAATGAAGCTGAGTCTTTGGGCCTCTCACTCAATCACCGCAGGTTGGTCGGTGGTCTTTCTGTCTTCTACCGACTCCTCTCCAGCCTTGCCCCCCTGCTCTCTCTGCGATTTGTCCCCACCACATTTCCACAGGGCGCTCAAAGTCCGCCAACAACCCCCTTCTGGTAAAACTACCAAAATCACGAATCACTGCTCATCTTCACTCTTTCATTCCTCTTTTTTCCCTCCTTTGGAATAAACTTCCTCACTCTATTCTTTCCCATTCTTCTCTCCAGGCTTTCAAAACAGATGTTCACCACCACCTCTTATCTTCCCCCATCCAAATCCTCGATCTTTTCTACCCCCAATAATCCACTCAAGCCCACTTCCTTCAATTCCCCTGCTTTCCTTCCTGAAAGTCCCTGTAATGTCCATCTTCTCTTCGCCATGTTCCCCGTCCCATCCCCATCCCTCTCCCTTCCACAGTTCACCTAATGTGTCTGTTCCCCACTGTTTTGTCCCTCCCACTCCTGCCCCTCTTGTCTCATGCCCCCTTGCTGTGAGTTATGTGTTTGCTCTCATACGAGCCTCGACCAAGGTATACAAAAAAAAAAAAGCAGAATAGCACCAAGTTCCTTGACTTTGCAAGAAGTCATGCACTTAGGGACACTGGATCATGGTTTCAGCACCGACAGGCTCATCGCTGGACTTGGTATTCCATTGCTGGTTGTGTGGGAAAGGAGATTGACCACGTACTTGTTGATGGTCGCTGGAGGATGATCCAGAACTGCAGGGTCAACCGGAATGCTCAGTTATTTAATACCGACCACATGCTTGTGGTTGCAACTGTGAAGTTGCAGCTTAAATTTGGAAGAATGGTACCATTCCAGCCTGGGCTTGATGTTGGCAAGCTCAAGGATGAGAAGGTAGCTGAGGAGTTTGTGAATTGACTGAGTGGGAATTTAAGGGGTCTGACTGCGTTGGGGAATTCTGAAGAGTTGTGGAGTGCCTTCAAGACCACTATCCTTGATGTTGCCAGTGAATATCTTGGAACGAACTCAGTATAGGGCGAAGAAGAATTTTGTCTCTCAAGGGACACTGGATGCCATTGACCAGAGTCGCAGGGCCAAGCTTAATGGCAGTGCTGAGCTGTTCAGGGAGTTCAGGCATAAAACTGTACATGTGCTGAGGGTGAACAAGGATGCCTCTGTGCAAGGATTTGAGGGTGTACAGTACCACCTGTGGTCAAGTGACTGTCATCCTGCTTACAGGGGAATTCATGCATTGCGTTCCTTTAAGCCCGTCCCTCAGTGTACTGCAGTTTGAGTGGAGGGTGGTGGACTCTTGAAAGAGGAGTCCAAAGTGAAGGCCCGCTGGGCCGGTTACTTTGAGCGGCTGTATCAGGCTGATCCACCAGCTGTTGAGGTGGATATCAGAGGTGACACTCTCCCTATTACTGACCGTCTTATCAACTGTGGTTCACCTTCATTTTTGGAAACACAGGCGGCGGTGAACCGATTGAAATGGTTTAAAGCTCCTGTGATCTGTAGCATCCATGCTGAACTTCTCAGTGCTGGTGGAAATTCTGTACTCATGTCATTGCATGCAGTTCTGTGCTCTGCCTGGAACACAGGCATCATTCCAACTGATTGGAAGAGGGGCCTTGTTGTCTCTCGCTGGAGAGGGAAGGGTGATCGTGAGGACTACAACAACTACTGAGGGGTGATGCTGCTTTCAGTGCTAGGCAAAGTCTTTGCTCAGATAATTCTTGATAGGGTTCGCTGCCATCTGCTTGACCAGCAGCGACCAGAGCAGTCAGGTTTTACACCAAAGAGGTCAACGATTAACCATATTCTTGCCCTTTGGGTCTTCACCGAATGCAGATGAGAGTTTTGGCAGGGGCTGCCTGCAGCCTGTGTTGATCCCTGCAAAATGTTCAGTGAATCAGGATGCCCTCTGGAGGATTCTTAGACTTTGTGAGGTGCCACCAAAACGGATCAATCCGATGTCTGAATTCTACTCTGGTACTGAGAGTGCATTGAGATGTGGTGATACCATCTCTGACTTATTTGCAGTTGTTACTGGAGTTTGTCAGGGGTGTGTGCTTTCTCCCACACCTTTCCACACTTGTATGGACTGGATTCTGGGGAGGAGGTCAGAGAGATCAAGCTGTGGTGCATCGTTTGGGAATGTCAAGATCTCTGACCTTGATTTCGCAGATGATGCAGTCATCTTTGCGGAGACTCTCGATATCCTTTTGGGGGCCCTTGAGGTGCTGAATGGGGAGTCGTAGCTGCTGGGATTACGGGTTTCCTGGGTCAAAACGAAGATCCAGCCTTTCAATGACATCTTGGATGCTGCTATCTTGTCTCTGCCTGTTTGTTTATGTTGAGGTCATGGAGAGATTCACTTACCTTGTGATATTCATGTCTCATGTCTCTCATGGACATGTAATATTCATGTCTCTCATGGACATGAAAGTCCCTGTCGTGTCCATCTTGTTTCCCCAGACCCTGCCCCATCCCTCTCCCTTCCACAGATCTCCTCGTGTCTCTGTCTCTGTTTTTTTCCTTCACTGTCCCACCCCTCTTGTCTCCCACTCCCCTTGTTCTCTGTTCTGTTTGTTTGCTCTTACACGAGCCTCGTCATGGTATACAAAAAATAAAAAAATAACAATGTTTCATGGAAGTTGTGGTTGTTGCTGTGTATTATGAATGTTAGATAATGGGAAAATTTAAACTCATGAGGGCGACCTCTAAATATTCTTGGATTTCAAATTTTTTTCGCACACATTGTTTTTTCCTTGGAACAGAATAAGTTATGGTTGGGGGGGGTGGGAGGGGGCAGGGGCCAAGGGAAATTTTTTCCTAACTTTCGTTTTTCAGGCCTGTGTCGCCTGGGTTTGAATATGTACTGCATATATATTAGGGTGGTCCGAAAAAAGCAAAAAAATGAGAGGGGAGCACTCGGGAGAGTGCAAAACCTCTGCCGCCAATACTGCTGGGTCACTCAAGTGAACCTTATATCTTATTCATTAAATATGATGTCAACAGTGCTGAGAGTTATAGTTCTTTTCTCCAACATTTTTTGGGGTGGGGGGGGGGGGGGTTTAGAAATCACTTAAAACATGTAAAAATTGAAGAAAAAAAAATCGAAATTTTGTTGAAAAAAAAGTTGCAAAATTTTTTTCTCTAACACTTTTTTTGGGGGGGGGGGTTGGAAATCACTTAAAACATGCAAAGATGCAAAAAAAAAATTTTCTCAGAACTTTTTTTTGGGGGGGGTTGGAAATCACTTAAAATATGTCGAAATGCAAAAAAAATTTTTCTCAAACAATTTGGGGGGGGGGTAATTTTTTTTGGGGGGGAGGGGTTGGAAATCACTTAAAACATGTAGAAATGCAAAAAAAAAATTCTTTTTTTTTTGGGGGGGGGGGGTTGGAAATCACTTAAAACATGTAGATATGCAAAAAAATTCTCTAACAATTTTTTTTGGGGAGGGGGTAACAATTTTTTTTTTGGGGGGGGGTGGAAATCACTTAAAACATGTAGAAATGCAAAAAAAAAAATTGGGGGGGGTAAAAAAATTTTTGTTGGGGGGGGTTTGAAATCACTTAAAACATGTAGAAATGCAAAAAAAAAAAATTCTTTTTTGGGGGGGGAGGGGGGTAAAAAAAATTTTGGTGTGGGGGGGGTTGGAAATCACTTAAAACATGTAGAAATGCAAAAAAAAAACATTTTTTTCTCTTACAATTTTTTTTTGGGGGGGGGACCAAGTCCAAAATTTAATGGCATGATCCTTGGGCCATACCCAACCCCCCCACCAAGTTTCGTCGAAATCTGTCGAGTTTTTTCCGTAATACCGTTCACAAACAAACAAACAAACAAACAAACAAACAAACAGAAAGGGGTGAAAACAGTAACCTCCGATCTTAGATGGCGGAGGTTAAATATAAAAAATTCAGATGTCTCCACAAGCCTTAAATTATTCCACTATGATTCAATAACGCGGATAAAAAAATTTAAGTTGATCGGAGGTGATTTAGAGGTCGCTCCATATGACGACTTTTAGTTTCATGAGTTGGTTAAATTAGGGTATGGTCAGGTACGATTACGGGTACTTCTGGATGTCCGAGGTGGAAATGGAGTGCATTTTCGAACTCTATGGTGTCGATTTACTCGAAGAAATGACTGCACCGACATTGAATT
>NC_140968.1:107395386-107397886 GCF_056783735.1 Eptatretus burgeri
TGTGGGTACTTAGGTAGGTCGAATTTGGCTAGCAACCCTATCCCACGCGGGGGGCCGAATGGCACGATCGTGGTGAGGCCGAAAGGCCCACCCGTGACAAGTTCCCGGCGTTAGTCCGAGAGGGTCACGACGGGATTGTCCATCCGGTGGGCGACGTGCCGCGATTCGAGTTACGTGGCCGCTCGCACGCCGGCGGGCGCGAATCCGCAACAATATATATGTATATGTATATGTATATATATATATATATATAGATATATATATATAGATATATATATATATATATATATAGATATATATATATATATATATATATATATATATATATATATACATACAAGTACATGTGTAGTTAGCCCCAAACCCATTGTTTAGAGGGAATAAATGTGATTCATTCGGGCTGCGACCCTTTAAGATAGCCGTTTTTCTGTTCTATCTTTATTTTGAACCAACCACGTCTCAACCGCCATCACACAACAACCACCAACCGCAACGCCGCTTCACAACAACAACAACGCCAACAGCCACGACCTTTACCTTCACAACTCGCTCTCGCAACCATTGCATCACCGCCATTCCAAGCGTCACCGTGGCCAGGGACCGCCACTTTACACCCTCCACCACCTTCGCCTCTCCTTCTGTGGCCATTCCCGCACCGCTTGTGGGCACTGAGCGTCAGGCTGTCCTGGCCTCGTACAGGGCGCGCGCTGAGCCGCGGGTACAAAGAGCGGCCTTTCCTAGGGGAGGTCGGATCAGGAATGATACACGCCCACTTCCGATCCGTCCAATCATTAAGCGCGGTGCGATTTGGCCCCGCCTCCAGGCGCGTCGGAGTAGAATCGATATATGCAAATTGGAGGATCAGGGGAGGTTCACGCCCACTTTTCCTCCGTCCAATGGGCGAGCGTGGCTCCGCCCCTGAGCTCATCCTGATCCGGAAATTTGCATATGGGTTCTCCTGCCGTACTATAAAGCGCCGAGCGCGGGGCGAATTCAGTCAGTTTTGTTTTGGGTCGGAAGCAGTTGGAGGCAGTCGCAGTTTTGGGCTCGGGCGAGTTGGAGAGGTGTGGCGGCGGCGGAGTGTGGCAGCAGCAGTCAAGACGGGTCTGGAGGAGAGTCGGTCTGTCGGGGTTAGGAGTCTGTCGGGGAGCTGCAGAGAGGGGAAGCCAGGAACGCGGTCGAGGTCGCAGTGGAGTCGCTCGTCACGGGACCCAAGCAAGCCAGCTATCATCTTTCCCCAGAGCATCAACAACCCCCCCCCCTGTTTCCCCCCGCGCTGAGATAGTGCGAAAAGGGGGCCCCGTTCCCACCCCATTCCAAGCAGTGCCAACGAAACCCGCGGAGGAGCGCGGAGTCGGGGCACCGCCGCCATATTTGCGGCTCATCACAAGACGTGTAGGCTCCGCCCGGTCTCGCGCCCACAGACCACGTCTGCCCCCTTGTCGTTGAGGGTGGCCCTTTTCTTTTGCTTTTGAGTATATGTGTTGTCGGTGCTATCTGTGAAGTAAAACTGTGTAAGTGTTGCCGTGTGCTCGCGTAGTCGGTCGTAGATCTGCATTGTTGCGTTTCTTTTGTTACATTTGCTTTTGGTGCATAATTGTTGTAATTGTATATGTGTGCTATCCGTGTGCCGCGGAATAAATGTGCCTTATGTTGAACTATTTTTCCCGTTTCGCTTCGTCTTTTCTTTAATTGAATCTCCATCTTACTTTACGTAAAGGGTTCGTAGTGGGCTAAATACGCCCGATAATTAATCGGAACCGTTGAGGTTGACGTTAACACCGCTCGGTTATCCCGATAGTACGGAACGGGTCACTTAAAGTGGCCCGAGTCCGGAGTCGACCTGCGGCGAGGTGCGATCGCCCGGTCTACCCTCCGTGTGGGTACTTAGGTAGGTCGAATTTGGCGAACAACCCTATCCCACGCGGGGGGCCGATTGGCATGATCGTGGTGAGGCCGAAAGGCCCACCCGTGACTAGTTCCCGGCGTTAGTCCGAGAGGGTCACGACAGAATTGTCCGTCCGGTGGGCGACGTGCCGCGATTCGAGTTACGTGGCCGCTCGCACGCCGGCGGGCGCGAATTCGCAACAATATATATATATATATATATATATATATATATATATATATATATATATATATATATATATATATATATATATATATATATATATATATATATATATACACACTATATGAGAGTTTTAGTAATATACTCGATGACCCGTGAACCTGTTGGGTTCCTGTTGTGACAGCAGTTGATAAAAAAAAAATTCGTTTCCAAAAAAAAAAGGAAAATATAGCTCCAGCAAATTATACCGCTGAGGTTGTTTGCAATGATCAAAAACTCCCGAAGATTACTTGACTGAATCGGGAATTGATTTTTTAAAATAATTTGTTTTCTTTTCCCGATTTTAACAAAACTTGATACTGCACACCACAGGAGAATGGTGAGTTTGGTGGGCCGAAAATTTTTGTGCGATCGTGTACCATTTTGGCT
>NC_140968.1:107405386-107412886 GCF_056783735.1 Eptatretus burgeri
CCACAACACTACCCCCTCCCCTTTTTACAGACTCGTCCCGAGTCGTCAAATTTTCGTGTGCCATCATGTGTAGTTCTCCCCTGGTACATTTTACCTACGGATCCCTGAGTGCGACATTCATGGTATTCGTGTCCCCAAAATAAATAACCTGAGGGCTGAGTAACTACCTAAACAAACCCTCTCACACGGACGACTTAAATAAAATTGCCGGCGCTTGGATAGACATGCCGGGGGCGCACTCACATTTACAGTACATCTTAACCTTAACTTACAAATTTTACACAAAACCATGGCCCAGGATCAATGGACTCTGCAAAAAGAAAGCAGTTAGCAGGGAGCCAGGCTGCTCGCACGCAGTCTCTGGCTCAAACAATGCAGGTGACAGGGAACGTGGCCGGCTGCTCACACGCAGTCCAAGGCCTTCCCTTTTGAAATGAACCCAGTGAACCACAACGGTGCATGGGCTGCACAAACGCAGTCTCCGTGCCAGCTCAAGTGGCACACGCAATGAACACAACGGATGGATGGATGGACACAAACACGGTGCAGGGCCGCCACTGCAGGCCCGTGTTGTAGCTGCCAACAGGGCAGTTCTCGCAGCTTGCAAACTGTTGCTTTCTGATCCTGGCGCACATGGCAATGAACAGGGGGGGGGGGGCAAAGCAAAAATTGAACGGGGCTGGTGAACAGGGGCAGTGGGCATGGCATGGCAAAGGCAGCAGGCAAACACAGCCCGCAGAAGAAGGCCGCTGCAGGCAAACACAGCCGGCAGACGAACTGGCCGGCACAGGCCTTGCAGAAAACAGCTGCAGACGATCCGGCCGGTACAGGCCTTGCAGCACAGCAGCTGCAGCCGATCCAGCCGGCACAGGCCTTGCAGCAAAACAACAGCTGCCGATGAAGCTGGCCAGCCTTCGCCGTTCAGTGGAGGTTGGTGGAGGGAGTGCGGTGGTGCTGGCCACTCGGAAGGCGGGCTCGGACCTACTCTACGGTCTCCCTCCCAACCTATCACCTTTGCCTGTCACTGTCTATACCCACTCCCTTAATTTGTCAAACCCCAATTTAGCCCCAACTTATTTTTTTATTTTTACTTCCCCACTATAAATCGTCCCCTAACCCCCTGTACTGTCCTTGTTCGGCTAACCTATCCTGTCACCTAGCCTACTCCCAACCCCTACGTTCCCTTCCCGGAGGGGAATAAGGGAGAGCTAGCGTCCTGTGTCGAGGCCCAACGAAGCCTCAGAATGGCCTCCCCAGACTTCAGCGATCTAAACAAAAGTGGGTCCAGCGGCCCACAACGAGAGCGAGGGGATGGATGGTGCGGAGGGGTACACTTCCTAATCTACCCGAACCACTTAACTGTTAAACTACCCCGGGGCTTTCAACAAGCCCCTCTCGCTTAAACTATTGGTTCTATAAACCCAGATTCCCATCGCCTGCGTTGGTGTCCTCACAATTTCGGGCCTCGCCCCCCAATTTTCTTCCCGTGCCCTCACACGGTCTCATGGCTGGGACGCGTGGCTCCCTTTGGCAGGCACGACCCTCTGCCGAATCTCCAGCTATGGCACCCCCGGGCACTACACTGCCTCCGAGCCTACCAGCTCCCTAAACACCGGGGAGTGCCCCCCATGGCACCTTCCCTGAAATGCACACGTGGCAGGCTGGCCTCCCAGGCCCCTTTCCGAGGGTCACCCGTGCCCACAACACTGCCCACGCGGCTAACGGTGCCCCGGGCCCCCGCACCAAGCGGGCGCACCCGTGCCCACTACGCTATCCCGGCCCCCCATGGGCCCTTGGCCTACTACGGCCGACTAGCCTGGTGCCCGGGGTACCCACTCAGCGATACTCACCTTTCGCAGCCACGCTCCCAGCCTGTCAACAGGGCTCCTGCACCCCTCCAAATGGGTATCGAGCCAACTTTCCCACCAACAACAAAACGACTTCCATTTTTCAATTTGACTAACCCCCTAACTCACTCTACACTGACCCCGGGGTCCCTTGGGCGGAAGTCACTCCTCCCCCCAATCACTCATCGCACCATGCAGTCCCCATTCGCTCCATACACACAGACCCGCTGGCCTCACTCACTCACCAAGCACATGCTTCCACTTCACTCACCAACAACTCATCAACACACTCATCGCTGAACTCTGCCATCCTTTTAACTACATCTCCGAACTAACTCGTGCTCCCACATCGTCCCTTAAACTACAGCACGTTCCATTTAACACTACGTAGCTAAGCTACGTCCCCGCTACACATCCAAAGTCTGTCACCGTCCTCAAACAAAACCTCGACGGTTCCGATTTATTATCAGGCGTATTTAGCCCACGACCAACCCTTTACGTGAAGTAAGATGGAGATTCAATTAGAGAAAAGACGAAGCGAAACGGGAGAAACAGTTCAACATAAAGCACATTTATTCCGCGGCAAACGGAAAGCACACATATACAATTACCACAATCATGCACCAAAAGCAAATGTAACAAAAGAAGAAACAACAATTACGCACCAAAAGCAATTGCAACAAAAGAAACACAATGCAGATCTACTACCGACTACGCGAGCACACGGCAACACTTACACAGTTTTACTTCACAGACGGCGCCGACAACACATATACTCCAAAGCAAAAGGAAAAGGGGCCACCCTCAACGATAAGGGGGCAGACGGGCCTGGGGCCGAGACCGCGTCGAGCCTACCCGTCTGGTGATGAGCCGCAAAATGGCGGCGGTGCCCCGACTCCGCGGGCCTCGCTGGCACTGCCTGGAATGGGGTGGGAACGGGGCCCCCTTCTCACATTATCTCAGCGCGGGGGGAAAACAGGGGGGGTTGTTGATGCTCGGGGGGAAAGAGGATATCTGGCTGGCTTGGGTCCCACGACGAGCGACGCCACTGAGACCTCGACCGCGTTCCCGGCCTCCCCTCTCCGCAGCTCCCCGACTCTGACACGAGCGCAGACCTCCACAAAGCTCCTTGGCTTCTCCAGACTCTCCGGACCCCGACAGACACTCTCTCGACTGATTTCGCCGCCGCCACAACTCTCCAACTCTTCTTGCGATTCGCCCCGCGCTCGGCGCTTTATAGTGCGACAGGAGAAACCATATGCAGATTTTTGGATCAGGATCGGCTCGGGGGCGGAGCCACGCTCGCCCATTGGACAGAGGAAAAGTGGGCGTGAATCATTCCTGATCCTCGAATCTGCATATATCGATTATACTCCGACGCGCCTGGAGGCGGGGCCAAATCGCCCCACGCTCGCTGATAGGACGGAACAGAAGTGGGCGTGAATGATTCTTGATCCGATTTCTCGGAAAGGCCGCTTTTTGCACCCGCTGCTCGGTGCGCGCCCTGTACGAGTCCAGGATCGGTGCCCACAAGCGGCGCGAGAATGGCGGTGATGCGATGGTTGCGAGAGCGAGATGTGACAGTAAAGGTCGTGGCTGTTGGCGTTGTTGTTGTTGTTGTTGTGAAGCGGCGTTGCGGTTGGTGGTTGTTGTGTGATGGCTGTTGAGACGTGGTTGGCTCAAAATAAAGATAGAACAGAAAAACGGCTATCTTGAAGGGTCGCAGCCCGAATGAATGACATTTATTCCCTCTAAACAACGGGTTTGGGGCTAACTACACATATACTTACAGAGATATCTCACCTATGGGACCTGAATGGTGGTTTGCGAATTTCCTCAACCACAACACTACCCCCTCCCCTTTTTACAGACTCGTCCCGAGTCGTCAAATTTTCGTGTGCCATCATGTGTAGTTCTCCCCTGGTACATTTTACCTACGGATCCCTGAGTGCGACATTCATGGTATTCGTGTCCCCAAAATAAATAACCTGAGGGCTGAGTAACTACCTAAACAAACCCTCTCACACGGACGACTTAAATAAAATTGCCGGCGCTTGGACAGACATGCCGGGGGCGCACTCATATTTACAGTACATCTTAACCTTAACTTACAAATTTTACACTAAACCATGGCCCAGGATCAATGGACTCTGCAAAAAGAAAGCAGTTAGCAGGGAGCCAGGCTGCTCGCACGCAGTCTCTGGCTCAAACAATGCAGGTGACAGGGAACGTGGCCGGCTGCTCACACGCAGTCCAAGGCCTTCCCTTTTGAAATGAACCCAGTGAACCACAACGGTGCATGGGCTGCACAAACGCAGTCTCCGTGCCAGCTCAAGTGGCACACGCAATGAACACAACGGATGGATGGATGGACACAAACACGGTGCAGGGCCGCCACTGCAGGCCCGTGTTGTAGCTGCCAACAGGGCAGTTCTCGCAGCTTGCAAACTGTTGCTTTCTGATCCTGGCGCACATGGCAATGAACAGGGGGGGGGGGGCAAAGCAAAAATTGAACGGGGCTGGTGAACAGGGGCAGTGGGCATGGCATGGCAAAGGCAGCAGGCAAACACAGCCCGCAGAAGAAGGCCGCTGCAGGCAAACACAGCCGGCAGACGATCCGGCCGGTACAGGCCTTGCAGCACAGCAGCTGCAGCCGATCCAGCCGGCACAGGCCTTGCAGCAAAACAACAGCTGCCGATGAAGCTGGCCAGCCTTCGCCGTTCAGTGGAGGTTGGTGGAGGGAGTGCGGTGGTGCTGGCCACTCGGAAGGCGGGCTCGGACCTACTCTACGGTCTCCCTCCCAACCTATCACCTTTGCCTGTCACTGTCTATACCCACTCCCTTAATTTGTCAAACCCCAATTTAGCCCCAACTTATTTTTTTATTTTTACTTCCCCACTATAAATCGTCCCCTAACCCCCTGTACTGTCCTTGTTCGGCTAACCTATCCTGTCACCTAGCCTACTCCCAACCCCTACGTTCCCTTCCCGGAGGGGAATAAGGGAGAGCTAGCGTCCTGTGTCGAGGCCCAACGAAGCCTCAGAATGGCCTCCCCAGACTTCAGCGATCTAAACAAAAGTGGGTCCAGCGGCCCACAACGAGAGCGAGGGGATGGATGGTGCAGAGGGGTACACTTCCTAATCTACCCGAACCACTTAACTGTTAAACTACCCCGGGGCTTTCAACAAGGGCCTCTCGCTTAAACTATTGGTTCTATAAACCCAGATTCCCATCGCCTGCGTTGGTGTCCTCACAATTTCGGGCCTCGCCCCCCAATTTTCTTCCCGTGCCCTCACACGGTCTCATGGCTGGGACGCGTGGCTCCCTTTGGCAGGCACGACCCTCTGCCGAATCTCCAGCTATGGCACCCCCGGGCACTACACTGCCTCCGAGCCTACCAGCTCCCTAAACACCGGGGAGTGCCCCCCATGGCACCTTCCCTGAAATGCACACGTGGCAGGCTGGCCTCCCAGGCCCCTTTCCGAGGGTCACCCGTGCCCACAACACTGCCCACGCGGCTAACGGTGCCCCGGGCCCCCGCACCAAGCGGGCGCACCCGTGCCCACTACGCTATCCCGGCCCCCCATGGGCCCTTGGCCTACTACGGCCGACTAGCCTGGTGCCCGGGGTACCCACTCAGCGATACTCACCTTTCGCAGCCACGCTCCCAGCCTGTCAACAGGGCTCCTGCACCCCTCCAAATGGGTATCGAGCCAACTTTCCCACCAACAACAAAACGACTTCCATTTTTCAATTTGACTAACCCCCTAACTCACTCTACACTGACCCCGGGGTCCCTTGGGCGGAAGTCACTCCTCCCCCCAATCACTCATCGCACCATGCAGTCCCCATTCGCTCCATACACACAGACCCGCTGGCCTCACTCACTCACCAAGCACATGCTTCCACTTCACTCACCAACAACTCATCAACACACTCACCGCTGAACTCTGCCATCCTTTTAACTACATCTCCTAACTAACTCGTGCTCCCACATCGTCCCTTAAACTACAGCACGTTCCATTTAACACTACGTAGCTAAGCTACGTCCCCGCTACACATCCAAAGTCTGTCACCGTCCTCAAACAAAACCTCGACGGTTCCGATTTATTATCAGGCGTATTTAGCCCACGACCAACCCTTTACGTGAAGTAAGATGGAGATTCAATTAGAGAAAAGACGAAGCGAAACGGGAGAAACAGTTCAACATAAAGCACATTTATTCCGCGGCAAACGGAAAGCACACATATACAATTACCACAATCATGCACCAAAAGCAAATGTAACAAAAGAAGAAACAACAATTACGCACCAAAAGCAATTGCAACAAAAGAAACACAATGCAGATCTACTACCGACTACGCGAGCACACGGCAACACTTACACAGTTTTACTTCACAGACGGCGCCGACAACACATATACTCCAAAGCAAAAGGAAAAGGGGCCACCCTCAACGATAAGGGGGAAGACGGGCCTGGGGCCGAGACCGCGTCGAGCCTACCCGTCTGGTGATGAGCCGCAAAATGGCGGCGGTGCCCCGACTCCGCGGGCCTCGCTGGCACTGCCTGGAATGGGGTGGGAACGGGGCCCCCTTCTCACATTATCTCAGCGCGGGGGGAAAACAGGGGGGGTTGTTGATGCTCGGGGGGAAAGAGGATATCTGGCTGGCTTGGGTCCCGCGACGAGCGAAGCCACTGCGACCTCGACCGCGTTCCCGGCCTCCCCTCTCCGCAGCTCCCCGATTCTGACACGAGCGCAGACCTCCACAAAGCTCCTTGGCTTCTCCAGACTCTCCGGACCCCGACAGACACTCTCTCGACTAATTTCACCGCCGCCACAACTCTCCAACTCTTCTTTCGATTCGCCCCGCGCTCGGCGCTTTATAGTGCGACAGGAGAAACCATATGCAGATTTTTGGATCAGGATCGGCTCGGGGGCGGAGCCACGCTCGCCCATTGGACAGAGGAAAATTTGGGCGTGAATCATTCCTGATCCTCGAATCTGCATATATCGATTATACTCCGACGCGCCTGGAGGCGGGGCCAAATCGCCCCACGCTCGCTGATAGGACGGAACAGAAGTGGGCGTGAATCATTCTTGATCCGATTTCTCGGAAAGGCCGCTTTTTGCACCCGCTGCTCGGTGCGCGCCCTGTACGAGTCCAGGATCGGTGCCCACAAGCGGCGCGGGAATGGCGGTGATGCGATGGTTGCGAGAGCGAGATGTGACGGTAAAGGTCGTGGCTGTTGGCGTTGTTGTTGTTGTTGTTGTTGTGAAGCGGCGTTGCGGTTGGTGGTTGTTGTGTGATGGCTGTTGAGACGTGGTTGGCTCAAAATAAAGATAGAACAGAAAAACGGCTATCTTGAAGGGTCGCAGCCCGAATGAATGACATTTATTCCCTCTAAACAACGGGTTTGGGGCTAACTACACATATACTTACAGAGATATCTCACCTATGGGACCTGAATGGTGGTTTGCGAATTCCCTCAACCACAA
Organism: Eptatretus burgeri; assembly: GCF_056783735.1. Taxonomy (NCBI): domain Eukaryota; kingdom Metazoa; phylum Chordata; class Myxini; order Myxiniformes; family Myxinidae; genus Eptatretus; species Eptatretus burgeri. Next base: position 107,412,731 of record NC_140968.1, read on the forward strand.
CAATATATATATACATATATATATGTATGTATATCTTCTTCTTTCGGCTGCTCCCTTTCGGGGTCGCCACAGCGGATCATCCTTATGATCCACATAGTGATTTGGCACATGTTTTACGCCGGATGCCCTTCCTGACGCAACCCTGGTTGCCTCTTA
>NC_140968.1:107420386-107492886 GCF_056783735.1 Eptatretus burgeri
AGAAAAGACAGGCCAGATGGTCTGGGTCAATGAACGAGGCTTTATTTGTACTTGGATGAATTTGCTTGATTATTAATTATAATGCATCCCTTTGCACAGGCGAGACCTTTGTGTTAACGACCTTATTTCCTCCTACTTCAGAGTGTGCATTATGCTTCCCATTGAGCATATTGCCAGTGGAAGAAAGATATCTCACTTTAGTGGAATTGGACATGTGTTGGTTAATTATCAAGTAAACCATTAAATAGGGAATACACCTGCTTTTCACTGAGTCGTTCAGATCTAAAAGCCAGTGTCATTTTGATGCTTCGTGGATGAATAACCATAATGTAGAGTTTGCAAAATAACCAGGAATCGAAAATATAATGAAGCAGAATACATATGTGAATGCAAAGGTTCTTATGGGATGAAAGGAAACGGGGATCCGACTGTAGTCTGAGTGTCATACCATGATGTACATTTGTCTTCAAACAAGACATTGATTCATCTCGAGTCCAAGTGCCTTTCTGTGGTGGCATCACTCGAACCTCCAGTGGAATAGAACATCACTCCAGTAACTCCAGTCCCTGTGAGAGTTGAATCATTTTTTCATTTACGTGTACACGGAAAGAAAGAAGCGCACAGAGCAACACCAAGATGAGCACCTGTGACCTTCCTTCTCTGAGTACTGTTTCACAATCCAAGCTTCTTTATAGCAAAGATATTTGCATAGAAAGAGGGAAGGAGGGGCATGGGTTAGAGTGTTAGACAAAGAACAGTAGTTGTTATGAGAGCTGACTGACATCTTAATGGCCTGTTACGATGTTTCCCAAGGCTGAAAACATTCCAGCGTAAAGGTGAAAGGTGTGGTGTTCTGATAATGCACAGCTGTATGCAGTATTTTATGACCAAACACAGTATTCTATAGGAATAGGGAGGGCTAACTGACAAAGAAACATTGTGAGAGATGGAGCCCATGGTACAACACTTGACAAGATAGGGATATATATTGGCATGCAACCCCAACTCCCCTGAGCTTTGCAGCTGCGAGCTTATCAGTCAAACATTCCAACCTTCCAGGTTACCAGACGAGTGGGTTTGAAAACACACTTCCATGATTCTTCTTGGTGAAAAACTCCATATATGGTGACAAAACGACTTTAGTTAATTACAATGCTTTGCAATAGACTTTATATCTTTACAAGCATTTAAAAACATACATGAGGAATTGGCTGTCATCACCTTACATGACAGAAAATGGTTGGTGCAGCTTATTATACATTTCACAAGACGGAATTAATTATTTTTCTTCCACAATACCATGATGTACATTTGTGTTCAAACAAGACATTGATTCAACTTCAGTCCCAGTGTCTTACCATGATGCACATTTATATTCACACGAGACATTGATTCAACTTCAGTCCGAGTGTCTTACCATGATGTACATTTGTATTCAATCAAGAAATTGATTCAACTTCAGTCCGAGTGTCTTACCATGATGTACATTTGTATTCACACGAGACATTGATTCAACTTCAGTCCGAGTGTCTTACCATGATGTACATTTGTATTCACACGAGACATTGATTCAACTTCAGTCCGAGTGTCTTACCATGATGGACATTTGTCTTCACACGAGACATTGATTCAACTTCACTCCGAGTGTCTTACCATGATGTACATTTGTCTTCACACGAGACATTGATTCAACTTCACTCCGAGTGTCTTACCATGATGGACATTTGTCTTCACACGAGACATTGATTCAACTTCACTCCGAGTGTCTTACCATGATGTACATTTATATTCACACCAGACATTGATTCAACTTCAGTCCCAGTGTCTTACCATGATGTACATTTGTATTCAATCAAGACATTGATTAAACTTCAGTCCCAGTGTCTTACCATGATGTACATTTATATTCACACGAGACATTGATTCAACTTCAGTCTGAGTTTCTTACCATGATGTACATTTATATTCACACGAGACATTGATTCAACTTCAGTCCCAGTGTCTTACCATGATGTACATTTGTCTTCACACCAGACATTGATTCAACTTCAGTCCCAGTGTCTTACCATGATGTACATTTGTCTTCAATCAAGACATTGATTCAACTTCAGTCCGAGTGTCTTACCATGATGTACATTTGTCTTCACATCAGACATTGATTCAACTTCAGTCTGAGTGTCTTACCATGATGTACATTTATATTCACACGAGACATTGATTCAACTTCAGTCTGAGTTTCTTACCATGATGTACATTTATATTCACACGAGACATTGATTCAACTTCAGTCTGAGTGTCTTACCATGATGTACATTTGTCTTCACACCAGACATTGATTCAACTTCAGTCCCAGTGTCTTACCATGATGTACATTTGTCTTCAATCAAGACATTGATTCAACTTCAGTCCCAGTGTCTTACCATGATGTACATTTGTGTTCACACGAGACATTGATTCAACTTCAGTCCCAGTGTCTTACCACGATGTACATTTGTATTCAATCAAGACATTGATTCAACTTCAGTCCCAGTGTCTTACCATGATGTACATTTGTCTTCACACCAGACATTGATTCAACTTCAGTCCCAGTGTCTTACCATGATGAACATTTGTCTTCATACCAGACATTGATTCAACTTCAGTCCCAGTGTCTTACCATGATGTACATTTATCTTCACACGAGACATTGATTCAACTTCAGTCCCAGTGTCTTACCATGATGTACATTTATCTTCACACGAGACATTGATTCAACTTCAGTCCCAGTGTCTTACCATGATGTACATTTGTATTCACACGAGACATTGATTCAACTTCACTCCGAGTGTCTTACCATGATGAACATTTGTCTTCATACCAGACATTGATTCAACTTCAGTCCCAGTGTCTTACCATGATGTACATTTGTCTTCATACCAGATATTGATTCAACTTCAGTCCCAGTGTCTTACCATGATGTACATTTATCTTCACACGAGACATTGATTCAACTTCAGTCTGAGTGTCTTACCATGATGTACATTTGTATTCACACGAGACATTGATTCAACTTCACTCCGAGTGTCTTACCATGATGTACATTTGTCTTCACACGAGACATTGATTCAACTTCAGTCCCAGTGTCTTACCATGATGTACATTTGTATTCACACGAGACATTGATTCAACTTCAGTCCCAGTGTCTTACGATGATGTACATTTGTCTTCAAAGGAGACATTGATCTTGTTGTTGCACTAATACATACCCTTGCTTGCTAATGTCGGATCGAGTACATATTTCCACCTTGCAATTACCATGATTGTTTCTTTGTGAATTCAATTGGATTTATATTTATTCAAATGAAAAGGAATGGACTGATATCTTTCGTGGCACACTTAGGAATCCTTGCGCATCGTTTTCGAATTCGGTTGTCCCTTTAATCATTGTTTTGTATGAAAGCATCAGTGTGAACATTTACATAACCTCAAGTCCAGAGTACCAACAACCTGTTGGCGTTTTAAAACTCTACCTGCTTCACCTTCATGTGATTAAAACACACCTGTTGCACCTTCATGTGATTAAAAACCACACCTGGTGCACCTTCGTGTGATTAAACAACACACCTGCTGCATCTTCAGGTGATTAAAAACCACACATGTTACACCTTTGTGTGATTAAAAAAACACAAGTGGTACACCTTGACGTGATTATAAAAACACACCTGGTGCACGTCCATGTGATTATAAACACCCGAGGTCCACCTTCGTGTGATTAAAAACAACACCTGGTTCCAAACAATCGAGAGAAGTGTTGGTGATGAGGTTTAAAAAAAAAAAAATCTTCATCAGAATCAAGGGTTTTTCATGGATCATGTAAAAGTCTTGAAGACAAAATCATCAAACTTCAGGCTCTCTCTGCCAATTCAAATGAAGTTTGATCCCGAGCACATCCCGCTGAGCGAGCTCGATGTTTTCTAATGACGTATTAAAACACATTCCCAAGTTTTCTTTCATGACACTCAAACTTTTCCCAGCGCTTCTCTTCGGGAATAAAGGGTTATAAGTAATATAACAGCAATGAGATGTTTACTTCTTGACATGTGCAGTATATTTGGTTTGGTGAACAAAAAAGTTACTTTGATGAAGACAAATCAAAAAAAAGATCCTCACTTCGTTTTACCAACAACATCATACTATAATCCGAGGTGTCTGTCTGTCTGTCTGTCTATCTGTCTGTCAGTTTGTTTGTCTGTAAATCGCCTACAGGTCACAATTCCAAACCGATCATCATGAAACTTTACCAAGTCGTAGAGGTTGTCTCAACTGAGAAACCTATTGATTTTGAGGTCAAAGGTCATTTTGAGGTCAAAGGTCATTTTGAGGTCAAATTTCTAAAATCGTCAATTTTCATCTGATTGACTTGTAAATTAAACAGCAGTTGTGCATTCCTAATTGGGAAACCAACTATTTTTGAGATCAAAAGGTTAAAGGTCAACTCGAGGTCAAACTTCTAAAATCGTCAATTTCAATCCGAAAAAGAATCAATTTTCATCCGATTGACCCGAGCATTGATTAAGATTGTCAATTTTAATCCCAATGGAATGGACAATTTGATGTATCCATGGCAACCATCGGAGAGGGGGGTGGATTTTGCAAGTATCGTGCTGTGCACAACGTCTTTTTCTTGTTATCTTGCTAAAACGAAGTTTTGCAAGATATGTTAGTCAGCTTGTATGTTTTATTTTTTTGTTTTTTTGTTTGTTTGTCTGTCTGTAATCACGTATAAAAAATTCTGCAGAGCACAGTTATCATCGGAAATTTTTGTAACTTCGCATATCAGAGGCCTATAGAGATCCCTTTCAGTGCACAGAATTTTGAAGGTCAAGGTCAAAGGTCAAGGTCACTTTGTCGCAAATCAGGGGAGTCGACGAAACCCTTATTTTTTGAGTAATTTTGATCGGATCGTCTTCAAACTTCATGGGAATATAGTTCATGGTCTGGCGCTCAGCTGATTAATTTTTTGGTGGCGATTGGCCTTGACGTTCATGATTAGCGCCTCAGGTCAAACATATTTGACCCCAAGGTCAAATTTTCAAGTTTTAGGAACCATATGGTGTAGTACCTCAAATTGAACATCTCGATGAGTGCTTTCTTGATATGTCAAGCTTGAGACATTATGACATCATTTTGTGACGTTATGAGGCAAAAGCATATTTTTCATGGTTACTCTGTAGAACGATTCTCATCGGAATCTCTCGTAGGCAGATATTCCTCAAGGAGTTGCTCCTGGTGGATAGCAGCTCTGTTCACCTCAGTGTGACCTTAAAGAAGTCACACGTGGTCACCTTTTGGCAAGATACGGGTCACCCTGCGGGTGACATTGGTTTATTTGTCTGTTTGCCTGTCTGTCTGTGAGTAGGATATCTCAAAAGTTATGTGTGGGTTCGAACAAAACTAGCTGGACATGTTTGGTGTGTCACAAGGATGAATTGGTTCGATTTTGGTGAAGATCTGGATTTGGATACTGCAACTTAAAAAAAAAAAATTGTAGTTTTAATTTTTGATGTTGATTTATATGTTTTGTTTTTTTTTTAATTAGTTATCCCTTGTAAACCAAATATCCTCAGTCTTTGGACTTATTGTTTGGTGTTTGCCATTGAAACCGAAATTATTGTTCGTATTAAATCCTGAGGCTTTTTAGTTTAAATTGAGTGGTATACGTTGAGCACCGATTGCATACGAAACAGAAGGATAATTTGTTGTTGCATTTGCACACTCCTAAGGGTTATGCGTTGAGGGTTGGTAATTGAAACAATTAGGGTCGTAACCTCACTTGCCTGCTTGATTGCCGTGTCATTATGCTGGTGCTCCCGTAACTGTCCCGTTTCTCGGCACGTCCTTCTTTCGCGGCATATCCTCCAACATCCCCTTGTGTCTTACTTCTCTCTTTCACGCTTGTATGATCTCGATAGTTGTTATTCTTGGATTTTCATTAATTAATGTAAATCTGAGCTCCTCGTCACATTCTCCTGTGGGTTGAGAACCTTCTGCTGTGTTCTTGAACTCGTGGACATTCAAGGAAGCCTCTGGGGACATTGCTGTGAGATTTTGTATTAAACATCATGTGAAAAGTGTGTAGTTTGTCTGGGCATAAGATTGCACGGATAGACGGATTCATTTCTACATTTTTCCTACTCGTCTCCACCCTTTAACTTGTATGAATAATTCAGTTGTTCTGGACCCGTTCCTTGAGATCTGCTGGCAGGATAGCTCAAGTGGGAGTGCACACACCTTTATTAGCCAGCTAACCTGGGCTGGATTCTCAAACTGACCATAAAACGTCACAATTGTTTTTATCAACCGAATCTTGCCAAGGGGATGCTAACTGCCATGGGAAACAAAGAAAACTTGACATTTGGGGTATTAGCCCTTCATCGGAGCAAAAGTTAATGAATGGGATAATGCACAAACGTCAGTTTTACTCTGCTTCCCACGACGGTTAGCATACGTTTGCTTCCGATGACGTTCCACATACTTTTGCTTCCCACGACGTTTAGCATGCTTCCGACAACGTTTCGCAAACCTTTGCTCCCATGGCAATTAGCATACCTTTGCTTCCCATGACGTTTAGCATGCTTCTGAAGACGTTTCACATACCTTTGCTTCCCATGGAAATTAGCATACCTTTACTTCCCATGACGTTTAACATGCTTCTGAAGACGTTTCACATACCTTTGCTTCCCATGGCAATTAGCATACCTTTGCTTCCCATGGCAATTACCATATCTTTGCTTCCTACGATGTTTAGCATGCTTTCGACAACGTATTGCATACCTTTGCTTCCCACGACAATTAGCACACCTTTGATTCCCACGACGTTTAACATATCTTTGCTTCCCACTACTGCTTGCATATGTTTGCTTCTGACTGTTTAGCATACCTTTGTCAACCTTCAGTTGATTATTCCGAAACTTTGAGTTTTCCACCAATGCAGACGTATGCTCGGAGGCTGATAAAGTCTGCTCTTGCTGATAAGACTGTCTCTCTGTTTCACAGGCCAGACGCTATCACAAAGTGTGCTGTCCCTTGGCTGGATGTTAATCTGGAAACCCATGTGTGATCATTAGTTATGAGTGCATGTTTAAGATGCCATGGTGTCTTTTGCCAAGATCACATCGAAGTATGCAATCACCCTGAACAAATGTCACCCTAACTACCACTGGGAAGGCAATGGTAAACCAACCAGTCTAATCTATGTCATGATACCAATTTGGCAAATCAGAACCAACCATCAGGCAGAACACCTAACTATCACAAAAATAACCATTCATGGTGATCATAAATGGCCTTGGCTTCTCTCACCAAGTTAGTTGCAGAGATGTCTGTTGTTTGTCACTTTCATAGGAGAAGTAGTTGATTTTTTTTTAGAGATGCCCAATGTCTTGTCACTTACAGAGTAGGAGTGGTTGTTTTTAAGAGATACCTTTTGTTTGTTACTTTTCCACTAGGAGTGGTTGGTCTTTCGAGATGCCTATTGTTTGTCACTTTCACAGTGGGAGTCGTTTTTTCGAAATGCCGATCGTTTGTCACTTTCACAGTTGGAGTATTTGTTTCTTGGAGATGCCAATCATTTGTCACTTTCAAAGTTGGAGTAGTTCTTTGTAAAGATGCCTATTGTTTGATACATTTACAGTAGTAGTAATAGTAGTAGTAGTTGTTGTTTGAGATGCCGATCCTTTGTCACTTTCACAGTGGGAGCCGTTTTTTCGAGATGCCGATTGTTTGTCACTTTCACAGGAGGAGTAATTGATGTTTTTTAGAGATACCAATTGTCACTTTCACAGTTGGAGTAGTTGTTTCTTAGAGATGCCTATTGTTTGTCACTTTTACAGTAGAAGTAGTTGTCTTTTAGAGATGCCTATTGTTTGTCACTTTTACAATAGAATTAGTTGTCTTTTAGAGATGCCTATTATTTGTCACTTTTACAGTAGAAGTAGTTGTCTTTTAGAGATGCCTATTGTTTGTCACTTTTACAGTATAAGTAGTTGTCTTTTGGAGATGCCTATTGTTTGTCACTTTCACAGTGGGAGTTGTTTTTTCGAAATGCCAATCGTTTGTCGCTTTCACAGTTGGAGTATTTGTTTCTTAGAGATGCTGATCATTTATCACTTTCAAAGTTGGAGTAGTTCTCTGTAAAGATGCCAATTGTTTGTCACATTTACAGTTGTCGTAGTAGTTGTTGTTTGAGATTCCGATCCTTTGTCACTTTCACAGAAGTAGTTGATTTTTTTTTTAGAGATGCCCATTGTCTTGTCACTTTCAGAGTAGGAGTAGTTGTTTTTAAGAGATGCCTATTGTTTGTCACTTTCACAGTGGGAGTCGTTTTTTCAAAATGCTGATCGTTTGTCACTTTCACAGTTGGAGTATTTGTTTCTTAGAGATGCCGATCTTTTGTTACTTTCAAAGTTGGAGTAGTTCTTTGTAAAGATGCCTATTGTTTGTCACATTTATAGTAGTAGTAGTAGTAGTAGTAGTAGTAGTAGTAGTAGTAGTAGTAGTAGTAGTAGTAGTAGTAGTAGTAGATGTTGTTTGAGATGCCGATCCTTTGTCACTTTCACAGGAGGAGTGATTGATGTTTTTTAGAGATACCAATTGTCACTTTCACAGTTGGAGTAGTTGTTTCCAAGAGATGCCTATTGTTTGTCACTTTTACAGGAGGAGTAGTTGTCTTTTAGAGATGCCTATTGTTTGTCACTTTTACAGTAGAATTAGTTGTCTTTTAGACATGCCTATTGTTTGTCACTTTTACAGTAGAAATAGTTGTCTTTTAGAGATGCCTATTGTTTGTCACTTTTACAGTAGAAGTAGTTGTTTTTTAGAGATGCCTATTGTTTGTCACTTTTACAGTAGAAGTGGTTGTCTTTTAGAGATGCCTATTGTTTGTCACTTTTACCAAAGGAGTAGTTGTTTCTTAGAGATGCCGATTGTTGTTACTTTCACAGTTGTTCTTTTTTATAGATGCCTATTGTTTGTCACTTTTACTGAAGGAGTAGTTGTTTTTGTGGATCTGTTGTTGGAAAAGGGAATTGTGGAAAAATATCTCATTTGATTAACTTTGCTCATTTTTGTTATAAACTTCCTCATTCATCTATCATTAAATGTGTTTATTGTGACAATACCAATGATGCATGCATCATCCGGACGGACAGTTGGTCCATGGACAGTGAAACGTGATTCTTTTTATTTTTGTTGAACCAACATTTCCACAATGATGTGACTCGTATGGATCATCATAAAGCCAATTAATGATGTTTCAATTTCCATTTAACTCCTTGATGTTGATCCACAGTGTGATCGACCTTATCTCTTTTGAAGTCGTGGAACGGCTCGAACCTCGTCAATAACAAAAAACAGATTTTTTCAATATGAACTCTTCTTATCAACTGAGCGATGTTTCTGTGGATCTTTACAAGCCTTGTCTACAATGATCAGACCAGGTCAGGTATGGGAACATGTGCCAGAGCAGCGCGTTGCTGTGTTCACTTTCTGCCGGTACTCCAGGGGTCTCCGTCTGGCCATCCCCAGGCAGATGCCTGGCCCATCCCCATCTCCTTGAGATGTTGTTCAACCTGCTGCAACCACGAGGCACGTGGTCGGCCCATTGGCCTCCTCCACTCACGAGGAATGTGGTCGGCCCATTGGCCTCCTCCACTCACGAGGCTCCCTCGCTGAGAGAATCTGGTGAGCATGATGAGTGTCAGGAAAATGAGCCACATGTCCACACAGCTGCAGCTGATGCTCACGGACTATGCAGGTAACAAACTTTATTTGAGTCTCTCTCAGCAACCACCCACTGGACACAAAGTCCGACCAGCAAGACCTGGTACCAAAGGAATTAAGTTTCCGTCTCATATCCATATCCCTGGTCTGAGTCCAAGTTGCACATCCATAGAGCAAGACTGGAAGCACCAAGGACCTTAATATTTGGACTTTCATCCTCCCTCACAGGTACCGGCAGCACCACACCCCATGATCCAGTTAATCCATGACTCCTCAGGCCTGACCCAGACGTCTGTTGACCTCTGTCTCACAGCCAGCAGAGACATGAATATCACTGCCAAGGTAAGTGAATCTCTCGGTGACTTCAACATCCTCACCACAAACAGGTACAGACAGGACAGCAGCATCCGAGATGTTATTGAAAGCCTGGATCTTAGTTTTGACCGAGGAAACCTGAAATCCCAGCGGCTCCGACTCCTCATTCAGCACCCTCAGGGCCCCCCAAAAGGACATCTAAAGTCTCCGCAAAGATGACGTCATCATCTGCGAAATCAAGGTCAAAGATCTTAACATTCCCAAACGATGTACAACAGCTTGATCTCTCTGACATCCCCCCCAGAATCCAGTCCATACAAGTGCTGAAAAGTGTGGGGGCCAGTACACACACTTGATGAACTCCAGTAATAACTGGAAATAAGTTGGAGATGATATCACCACATATCACAGCACTCTTTGTACCAGAGGATAGTCAGACATCAGATTGATCAGTTTTGGTGGCACCCCACAAAGACCAAGTTTTGGTCCTCCAGAGGGCATCCCGAGTCACTGAATCAAACACTTTCCAGAGATTAACATAGGCTGCAAGCAACCCCTGCCAAAATTCTCGTCTGAATTCAGTGAGGACCCGAAGAGCAAGGATACGGTCAATCGTTGACCTCTTTGGTGTAAAGCCTGACTGCTCTGGGCACTGTTACCCAAGCAGAAGGTGTCGAACCCTTTCACGAATTATCTGAGCAAAGACCTTGCCCGGCACTGAGAGCAGCCTCAACCTTTGGTAGTTGTTGCAGTCTTGGCGATCACCCTTCCCTTTCCAGAGGGGGACAACAAGGCCCCTCTGCCATTCAGTTGGGAGTTCCAATGCCTGTGTTCCAGGAAGAGCACAGAACTGCATGCAATGACACAACTACAGCATTTGCACCAGCCTTGAGAAGTTTAGCATGGATGCCACAAATCCCAGGAGCTTTATCCCATTTCAAGCGATTCACCACGTCCTGTGTTTTCACAAATGAAGGTGGACCGCAGTTGATTGGAGGGTCAGCAATAGAGATAGTAACACCCATGACATCCAACTGGACAGCTGTTGGATCAGCCTGGTACAGCCGCTCAAAGTAACCGGCCCAGCGGACCTTCACTTCGGAATCCTCTGTCAAGACCCCACCACCCTCTGCTCTTACTGCAGTACACTGAGGGATTGGCTTGGAGGAACACAATGTGCAAATTCCCCTGTAAGCAGGATGAGAATCACTTCCTTCAGGTGATGCTCTACCCTCTCACAGATTCCTTGCACGTAGGCCTCCTCGTCCACCCTTACTACCCGTATAGTTTTACACCTCAGCTCCCTGAACAGCTCAGCTCTGCCATTAAGCCTGGTCCTGCGACTCTGGTCAATGGTAGTCAATGTCCCTTGAAAGACAAAATTCTTCTTCGCCCTTTGGTGAGTTCCAAGACATCCACCGGCAACATCAAGGATGGTGGTCTTGAAGGCACTCCACAACTCTTCAGGACCTCCCAAGACACCCAGACCCCCCAAATCTCCACTCAGCTTGTTTGCAAACTTCTCAGCTACCCTCTCATCCTTGAGCTTGCCAACATCCAGCCGAGGCTAGGATGGTGCCATTCTCCTGGATTTTAGCTGCAACTTCAGAGTTGCTACAACAAGCCTGTGGTCAGTATTGAGGAACAGAGCACTCAGGTAGACCCTGCGGTTATGGATTATCCTCCAGCGACCATCAACGAGCATATGGTCAATATCCTTTGCCACACCACCAGCGTTGGAATACCAAGTCCAGTGGTGAGCCTGTGGGCGCTGAAACCATGAACCAACCACCCGAAGTCCATGACTTCTTGCAAAGTCAAGGAACATGTGCTATTCTGGTTCACAGTTTCAGACCCATCGGGCCCAATAAAAGTCCCATAACCATCCCTATCCGTTCCAGTCTATGCATTGAAATCCCCCAAGACTCGAAGAGTATCTCACCTGGTGCACTGATCAACCATAGACTCGAGTGTGGCAGAGAATGCGTCCTTCATGCTGAGATGACTCACCCCAGTCGAAGCATGTACAGAGACCAGGGAAATGACACCCAAGGGAGTGATCAATCCTTCGTCTCATCATACGCTCGCTCACCAGTGTTACCTCAATTATCATTGGAGTCAGCTTATTGGACACAGCTCCAGCAACTCCTTGGATATCAGAGCAACCAGTCCAACGACAGCAACAACCATCAGTGACCAGTCCAATAGTCGGTGTAACCACCTGCCATGATCTTGCTGCAATCCGGTCTCCGTACCTCAGAGAGTGCTGCAACACCAATGTCCAAACACTTGAGCTCAGATGATAACAGAGACAGATGATCATCGTCTCTTAGAGATAGGACATTTCAGGCACCACCCGAAGGGACCACCGCAGGTTAACCCAAGGAGTCCGCCGTCTGGTGGACGACACCTCAGCACCACTCCAACACACACTTCCGCAATCTGACCCTGGAAGGTTACCCTGTGGTTTCCCTCCCATCAGAGATTGGGGGTCCCTAAGGCTTTGCCCCAATCCCGTCATCTGGTGAGCTTCCCTGCGAAGGGCAGTTGCACAGGAAGTACTCCCACGGAGTGGGTTTCAGATTTAATTTTTGCTTTTGGAATGTTTTGCGAAATGAAGTCTTTTATGGTGGCTGGAGTGCAAATCCCGCCACCAATCTCCTAATAAAAAAGTAACCCAACTGTAGGAGGATGTCTGCAGACACAGTTGGGCACGAGATATGGATGGCCGTTAGCTCACAAGGAGCCAGCCCCTCCACCCTTTGACAGGTTTTGTTTTTAATCCTGCTGGGTGTCCATATCATACACCCTCGGGTGTACTTGTGTTATCATAGTGAATTTGTATATTTATTTGTTTATTTATATACGTATGCTTGAAAAACTAAAGAACAATGAAACTAAATCCAACCAAATTTTGCATGTTGCCTTAGGGTACCTCAAGTATGGTTTCTGTCAGGGTAGCATCTCTGGGGGATGGGGTTTAAAGTTGGGAAAAGACTCCAGTTCTCTGTATGTAAATGTGTAATGTATGGCACCCCCCACTATTGTAGCCAGAATTACAAATCATCTTATATAAAGAAAGTTTGAACAACATTAAGGTGAGCTTGAAATCTGAGAAATAACAATTCGAAATTTACAAAATGTTTAATTTCACTCAATGTAAACGGTGGCAGTTAAAACCAAAGAAAACAACAGAGTTGTGTTCAGTTACCAAGCATCTTGCCATCGCTTGCCAAGCCATCCGTTCCTTATCAACAGTTTCCAATGGAGTGCTTGCTTGAGTGCTTAAGACACTTGTTGAGCACGCTTCAAGAAACTTGGTAACTGAATACACCCCTGAGCTTCACAGCGAAGCAGTGATTTCTTTCATTCCATCATACATAAGCAGCAGGTATGGCTAATGAAAATTGGTCGCAGGATGGCCTACAGTTATGCACACTTGCTGCTCAGCTGTCTCATCTGGGTTCAAATCTTGGTCCAGTTTTAACTCGAATCTTGCTCCAGATATAAACTCTCATCTTGGTGTTTCACATGTAGGGTGAGGAATCAATGTATGTGCTCTATCTGTTTTAAATGCTGATAGTCAAACAAGAAAGCAGCATGTTCTATTTTAAAAGTCTTTGGTATGACTTGGCCGGGGTTCACGTCGACCTCCTCGACGCTCAGACCAATACTCCATCTAAGCCTTGGAACATTCATTTACTGATTTTTTTTTTTTTTTTAAGGAACATTTTCAATGAGCAATTGGCCTGCATCAAGGTTTGTCCAATCCAGCTGGTACATTGTAATGACTTCTGAAATCAGTCCAAAGGAAGAAGATAATATTAAGTTGATCTGTACACAAGGGAACGGCACCTATACATGGTGAAATGGGCCTGGCAGGGTGTCCTCGAGGTACACACACAATCGCCTCTAAGCTGTCCAGCCTGGGTTCAAGTCATCCTTGTGTTTCACAGGCAGGGTGATTCATCAGTGTGTGTGCCATCCCTCGGATGAACGTTAAACTGAGCATCTATCTGCCAACATTAGTTGGTGGACATTAAAGACGTGTCGGAGTCCCGTCTGCCGGCGTGAGTTGAGGGATGTTGAAGATCCCACGGTGTCTAGACTATTCCATGGAGAAGGCAAGCTATTGCCGGTACCCTGGCTAAATTACAAATTTCTGCCCGAACTTTAGTCGAGGTCCAACCCGAACAGCAGGGAAAGAAGGGAATGAATGAAATAGTGAAGGAATCCTAACCCAAAACCTAACCCTAACCCTTTTCCTCACTGTTCCATAATTGTCTCCAATGCTGAAATTATTGATAGTTTTGAAAATTGACTTGAATTTGTTTAACTGGTGAGATCTTCTCAAATTTGTTTCACTGGTGAGATCTTCTCAAATTTGTTTAACTGGTGAGATCTTCTCAAATTTGTTTAACTGGTGAGATCTTCTCAAATTTGTTTAACTGATGAGATCTTCTCAAATTTGTTTAACTGGTGAGATCTTCTCAAATTTGTTTAACTGGTGAGATCTTCTCAAATTTGTTTAACTGGTGAGATCTTGAATATGTCGAACTGGTGAGATCTTCTTGAATATGTCTAACTGGTGAGATCTTCTTGAATTTATCTAACTGGGGAGATCTTCTTGAATTTATCAAACTGGGGAGATCTTGAATTTGTCTAACTGGTGAGTTCTTCGTGTTTAATTTGTCTAACTGGTGAGATCTTGTTGAATTTATCTAACTGGTGAGATCTTCTTGTTTAATTTGTCTAACTGGTAAGGTCTTCTTGAATCTGTCTAACTGGTGAGATCATCTTGAATCTGTCTGACTGGTGAGATCTTCTTGTTTAATTTGTCTAATTTGTGAGTTATTCTTGTTTAATTTGTCTAACTGGTGAGATGTTGAATTTGCCTAACTGGTGAGATCTTCTTGTTTAATTTGTCTAACTGGTGAGTTATTCTTGTTTAATTTGTCTAACTGGTGAGATCTTGTTGAATTTATCTAACTGGTGAGATCTTTTTGCATTTGTTTAACTGGTGAGATCTTCTTGAAGTTGTTTAACTGTAAAGATCGTCTTGAATCTCTCTAACTGGTGAGATGTTCTTGTCTAGCTGGTGAGATATTCTTGTTTAATTTGTCTAACTGGTGAGTTCTTCTTGTTTAATTTGTCTAACTGGTGAGATCTTAAATTTGTCAAACTGGTGAGATCTTCTAGCATTTGTTTAACTGGGGAGATCTTCTTGAATTTGTATAACTGGGGAGATCTTCTTGAACTTGTCTAACTGGTGAGATCTTCTTGAACTTGTCTAACTGGTGAGATCTTCTTGAACTTGTCTAACTGGTGAGATCTTCTTGAATTTGTTGAGCTGGGGAAATCTTGAATATGTTTAACTGTTGAGATCTTCTTGAATATGTCTGACTGGTGAGATCTTGATTTTGTCTAACGGGTGAGATCTTCTTGAATACATCTAACTGGTGGGATCTTATTGAATTTGTCCAACTGGTGAGATTTTCTTGGCCTGAATACAATTTACAGTCATCATCAGTGACACGTGATGTTGTAAACTGGGGAAAGGTCGAGCAATGGTTCTTCTTGTATTGAATTGTGTTTGTGAGCTCGCTTCAGCGACGTGATTGTCGAAGGTCGCCTTTCGTCATGGAGTTTGGAGAAGATATTTATTGATATTTTAATTGTCAGTGATACAGGTATTCTCATTTTTCACTCATGAGAGCTTCACTTTTTCTGCCAATTGAAGTTGTCTGCATTGAGTCATTCCTGGGAGAAAAGTTGGAGCTGGATTTGGACAGGAAGAGTTTTGTAGACATTGATCGCCAATATCTCACCGAACCTGATGGAATGCTATTTCATACTCTCCTCATCGCGGATGTTCTGTGTTAACCTCCAGGAAGGCCTTTCTTGACATGCAATGCCATGTTATGTATGTTGACGGATATTGTGATCATCAACTGCATTGAACGCACTAATCTGACATTTTTATTCTTCAATTTCAGATTCTCTTGAATTACCACCATTTGTAACACGATACACCATTTGTAATAAAATACACCATTTGTAATACGATACACCCTTTGTAACATGATACACCATTTGTAATACGATACACCATTTGTAACATGATACACCATTTGTAATACGATACACCATTTGTAATACGATACACCCTTTGTAATATGATACACCCTTTGTAATAGGATACACCATTTGTAACACCATACACGATTTGTAATACGATACACCATTTGTAATATGATACACCATTTGTCATACGATACACCCTTTGTAACATGATACACCATTTGTAATACGATACACCATTTGTAACATGATGCACCATTTGTAACACGATACACCATTTGTAACACGATACACCATTTGTAACATGATACACCATTTGTAATATGATACACCATTTGTAATACGATACACCCTTTGTAACATGATACACCATTTGTAATACGATACACCCTTTGTAACATGGTACACCATTTGTAATATGATACACCCTTTGTAACATGATACAACACTTGTAATACGATACACCATTTGTAACACGATACACCATTTGTAACATGATACACCATTTGTATTATGGTACAGCATTTGTAACATGATACATCATTTGTAACAAGAAACACCATTTATAACATGATACACCATTTGTACCACTATACACCCTTTGTAACACGATACACCCTTTGTAATATGGCACAGCATTTGTAACATGATACACCATTTGTAACACGAAACACCATTTGTAACGTAATACACCATTTGTAACACGATACACCATTTGTAACACTATACACCCTTTGTAACACGATACACCCTTTGTAATACGATACACCCTTTGTAATATGATACACCCTTTGTAATACGATACACCCTTTGCAATACGATACACCCTTTGTAACACGATACACCCTTTGTAACACGATACACCCTTTGTAACACGATACACCCTTTGTAACACGATACACCCTTTGTAACACGATACACCCTTTGTAACACGATACACCATTTGTAACATGATACACCCTTTGTAACACGATGCACTCTATGTAACACGATACACCCTTTGTAACATGGTACACCCTTTGTAACACGGTCCACCCTTTGTAACACGATACACGCTTTGTAACACGATACACCCTTTGTAACACGATACACCCTTTGTAACACGATACACCCTTTGTAACATGATACACCCTTTGTAACATGGTACACCCTTTGTAACATGGTACACCCTTTGTAACATGGTACACCCTTTGTAACACGATACACCCTTTGTAACACGGTACACCCTTTGTAACACGGTACACCCTTTGTAACACGATACACCCTTTGTAACACGATACATCCTTTGTAACACGATACACCCTTTGTAACACGATGCACCCTTTGTAACACGATACACCCTTTGTAACACGATACACCCTTTGTAACATGATACACCCTTTGTAACATGGTACACCCTTTGTAACATGATACACCCTTTGTAACACGGTACACCCTTTGTAACACGATACACCCTTTGTAACATGGTACACCCTTTGTAACACGATACACCCTTTGTAACACGATACACCCTTTGTAAAATGATACATCCTTTGTAAAATGATACATCCTTTGTAACTTGATACACCCTTTGTAACACGATACACCCTTTGTAACACAATACACCCTTTGTAACGCGATACACCCTTTGTAACACGATACACCCTTTGTAACACGATACACCCTTTGTAACACGATACACCCTTTGTAACACGATACACCCTTTGTAACACGATACACCCTATGTAACACGATACACCCTTTGTAACACGATACACCCTTTGTAACACGATGCACCCTTTGTAACACGATGCACCCTTTGTAACACGATGCACCCTTTGTAACACGATGCACCCTTTGTAACACGATAACCCTTTGTAACACGATACACCCTTTGTAACACGATACACCCTTTGTAACACGATGCACCCTATGTAACACGATACACCCTTTGTAACACGGTACACCCTTTGTAACACAGTACACCCTTTGTAACATGGTACACCCTTTGTAACATGGTACACCCTTTGTAACACGGTACACCCTTTGTAACACGATACACCCTTTGTAACACGATGCACCCTTTGTAACACGATGCACGCTTTGTAACACGATACACCCTTTGTAACATGGTCCACCCTTTGTAACACGATCCACCCTTTGTAACACGATACACCCTTTGTAACACGATACACCCTTTGTAACATGATACACCCTTTGTAACTTGATACACCCTTTGTAACTTGATACACCCTTTGTAACACGATACACCCTTTGTAACACGGTACACCCTTTGTAACATGGTACACCCTTTGTAACATGGTACACCCTTTGTAACACGGTACACCCTTTGTAACATGATACGATACACCCTTTGTAACACGATACACCCTTTGTAACACGATACACTCTTTGTCACACGATACACCCTTTGTCACACGATACACCCTTTGTAACACGATACACCCTTTGTAACACGATACATCCTTTGTAACACGATACACCCTTTGTAACACGGTACACCCTTTGTAACATGGTACACCCTTTGTAACACGGTACACCCTTTGTAACATGATACGATACACCCTTTGTAACACGATACACCCTTTGTAACACGATACACTCTTTGTCACACGATACACCCTTTGTCACACGATACACCCTTTGTAACACGATACACCCTTTGTAACACGATACATCCTTTGCAACACGATACACCCTTTGTGACATGATACACCCTTTGTAACATGATACACCCTTTGTAACATGATACACCCTTTGTAACATGATACACCCTTTGTAACACGATACACTCTTTGTCACACGATACACTCTTTGTCACACGATACACCCTTTGTCACACGATACACCCTTTGTAACACGATACAGTCTTTGTCACACGATACACCCTTTGTGACATGATACACCCTTTGTAACATGATACACCCTTTGTAACATGATACACCCTTTGTAACATGATACACCCTTTGTAACACGAAACACTCTTTGTCACACGATACATCCTTTGCAACACGATACACCCTTTGTAACACGGTACACCCTTTGTAACACGATACACCCTTTGTAACACGATACACCCTTTGTAAAATGATACATCCTTTGTAAAATGATACATCCTTTGTAACTTGATACACCCTTTGTAACACGATACACCCTTTGTAACACAATACACCCTTTGTAACGCGATACACCCTTTGTAACACGATACACCCTTTGTAACACGATACACCCTTTGTAACACGATACACCCTTTGTAACACGATACACCCTATGTAACACGATACACCCTTTGTAACACGATACACCCTTTGTAACACGATACACCCTTTGTAACACGATACACCATTTGTAACACGATGCACCCTTTGTAACACGATGCACCCTTTGTAACACGATGCACCCTTTGTAACACGATGCACCCTTTGTAACACGATAACCCTTTGTAACAGGATACACCCTTTGTAACACGATGCACCCTATGTAACACAATACACCCTTTGTAACACGGTACACCCTTTGTAACACGGTACACCCTTTGTAACATGGTACACCCTTTGTAACATGGTACACCCTTTGTAACACGGTACACCCTTTGTAACACGATACACCCTTTGTAACACGATGCACCCTTTGTAACACGATGCACGCTTTGTAACATGATACACCCTTTGTAACATGGTCCACCCTTTGTAACACGATCCACCCTTTGTAACACGATACACCCTTTGTAACATGATACACCCTCTGTAACTTGATACACCCTTTGTAACACGATACACCCTTTGTAACATGGTACACCCTTTGTAACACGGTACACCCTTTGTAACATGGTACACCCTTTGTAACACGGTACACCCTTTGTAATATGATACGATACACCCTTTGTAACACGATACACCCTTTGTAACACGATACACTATTTGTCACACGATACACCCTTTGTCACACGATACACCCTTTGTAACACGATACACCCTTTGTGACATGATACACCCTTTGTAACATGATACACCCTTTGTAACATGATACACCCTTTGTAACATGATACACCCTTTGTAACACGATACACCCTTTGTCACACGATACACCCTTTGTAACACGATACACCCTTTGTAACACGATACATCCTTTGTAACACGATACACCCTTTGTGACATGATACACCCTTTGTAACATGATACACCCTTTGTAACATGATACACCCTTTGTAACATGATACACCCTTTGTAACATGATACACCCTTTGTAACACGATACACTCTTTGTCACACGATACACTCTTTGTCACACGATACACCCTTTGTCACACGATACACCCTTTGTAACACGATACAGTCTTTGTCACACGATACACCCTTTGTGACATGATACACCCTTTGTAACATGATACACCCTTTGTAACATGATACACCCTTTGTAACATGATACACCCTTTGTAACACGAAACACTCTTTGTCACACGATACATCCTTTGCAACACGATACACCCTTTGTAACACGGTACACCCTTTGTAACACGATACACCCTTTGTAACACGATACACCCTTTGTAAAATGATACATCCTTTGTAAAATGATACATCCTTTGTAACTTGATACACCCTTTGTAACACGATACACCCTTTGTAACACAATACACCCTTTGTAACGCGATACACCCTTTGTAACACGATACACCCTTTGTAACACGATACACCCTTTGTAACACGATACACCATTTGTAACACGATGCACCCTTTGTAACACGATGCACCCTTTGTAACACGATGCACCCTTTGTAACACGATAACCCTTTGTAACACGATACACCCTTTGTAACAGGATACACCCTTTGTAACACGATGCACCCTATGTAACACAATACACCCTTTGTAACACGGTACACCCTTTGTAACACGGTACACCCTTTGTAACATGGTACACCCTTTGTAACATGGTACACCCTTTGTAACACGGTACACCCTTTGTAACACGATACACCCTTTGTAACACGATGCACCCTTTGTAACACGATGCACGCTTTGTAACACGATGCACCCTTTGTAACATGGTCCACCCTTTGTAACACGATCCACCCTTTGTAACACGATACACCCTTTGTAACATGATACACCCTCTGTAACTTGATACACCCTTTGTAACACGATACACCCTTTGTAACATGGTACACCCTTTGTAACACGGTACACCCTTTGTAACATGGTACACCCTTTGTAACACGGTACACCCTTTGTAATATGATACGATACACCCTTTGTAACACGATACACCCTTTGTAACACGATACACTATTTGTCACACGATACACCCTTTGTCACACGATACACCCTTTGTAACACGATACACCCTTTGTAACACGATACACCCTTTGTGACATGATACACCCTTTGTAACATGATACACCCTTTGTAACATGATACACCCTTTGTAACATGATACACCCTTTGTAACACGATACACTCTTTGTCACACGATACACTCTTTGTCACACGATACACCCTTTGTCACACGATACACCCTTTGTAACACGATACAGTCTTTGTCACACGATACACCCTTTGTGACACGATACACCCTTTGTTACATGATACACCCTTTGTAACATGATACACCCTTTGTAACATGATACACCCTTTGTAACATGATACACCCTTTGTAACACGATACACTCTTTGTCACACGATACACTCTTTGTCACACGATACACCCTTTGTCACACGATACACCCTTTGTAACACGATACAGTCTTTGTCACACGATACACCCTTTGTGACATGATACACCCTTTGTAACATGATACACCCTTTGTAACATGATACACCCTTTGTAACATGATACACCCTTTGTAACACGAAACACTCTTTGTCACACGATACACCCTTTGTAACACGATACACCCTTTGTAACACAATACATCCTTTGTAACACGATACACCCTTTGTGACATGATACACCCTTTGTGACACGATACACCCTTTGTGACATGATACACCCTTTGTGACACGATACACCCTTTGTAACACAATACATCCTTTGTAACACGATACACCCTTTGTGACACGATACACCCTTTGTGACACGATACACCCTTTGTGACATGATACACCCTTTGTAACATGATACACCCTTTGTAACATGATACACCCTTTGTAACATGATACATCCTTTGTAACACGATACACCCTTTGTAACACAGTCCTTTGGTGTACAGTACAAAGACGAGGAAACTGCAGTTGTTTACCTCTTGACATGATGACCTTTTTTTTTCTTCTGGAAATATTGGTTTGCCGATGCCTTTCTTATTCAGTCTCATTTTCTTGTCCAGGTGTTTATAGGAAACGGCAACGCTGAGGCTGTCGTTCGACAGCAGTTTCCCCAGCCCATACGTCTCCGCTTTCTTCGGCTTATTCCGCTCGCTTGGGCTCCGCACGGCCGTGTGGGTTTGCGTCTTGAACTTTATGGCTGCCCCGATGGTAAGACCCACTCTACACATCTCATGACATGGTAATCTCATGCAGTCACATCGATTACGTCACGGAAATAAATGTAGGGTTAGTTAGTTTGCCTAACATGCTGACCATGACTGATGTATCTACATTGTGCCTTCAACATGATGGGGATAGCACTGTAATAAAGCTTTCTATTGGTTAACATAAGGATAACATCTTTCCATGAGTGACTGTGCTTTGGCCCCAGAGTAAGGAGGTATATGAAACAATAACTGCAAAAAGAAATCATAAATGTGAGCTCGGTATTTCATTCTCAGGAGACACAAAGAAAAAAAAAATCTCTTTGATTTGCGATTCAAAATAGTTTCACTTTTTCATGGAAACATGTGAAACTTTAAAGTGAAATAGTATGTCATGTTCAACTCCTTGAAATGCCAGATGAAACGTCACACCATACATGCAATTCACATCACATGACTGTGTGCTTTGTAGGGAATATGCTATGTGTTGAATATCCATGGAATTGGTGATATAATGATGAGATGACGTTCAAGAGTTTAAATCAGAAGGAATGATGGGTGAGGTGGTGTGTGGAGTGAGTTCCATATTATAATCTGTGAGATAATTATAAATATATAAAACAGTTTCATATATCAAAATGAAAATAAAATATATAATCATTGTATTGTCCACTTCAATCAAATTGTACATTGCATGTGTGTTTTGTTTCTCTTGCTGTTTCTCGGTATTCTTCTGTGTTATGGTTTATTTCAGTCTCCCAAAGTAGGAGCTATCGACAGAATATGAGATTATTTTGAAGAAAAAAAGGGAGAAGGTGAATAGAAAATCAAGGAGGGCGAGGAAGTGGTTGAAATGAAGGTTATTGGACATAGAAGAATCAAAGGGGAGAATAATAAGGAAGGTTAGATGGAGATAGAGCAAATAAAATGGTAAAGAGGGAATGTTGGGTAAAAGAGGGTTAAAAATGGTAGGATTTTTCATAACGGTGGTTATCTCTGCACATATCCAGACGGTGGTTATCTCCTCATGTACCCAGACAGTGATTATCTCCGCACATATCCAGACAGTGCTTATCTATGTATGTATCCGGATGGTGGTTATCTCCATACATGTCTGGATGGTGGTTATGTCCAGGCGGTGTTTGTCTCTGGACGTGTCCAGGTGGTGTTTTCATCGGGATATCTAGGCTTCGGATGCATCCAGGCAATGTTTGTCTCTGGATGTGTCTGGGCGATGTTTGGATCCGGACGAATGTTTGTCTCCGGACATGTCTGGGTGGTGTTTGTTCCTGGACAGCTTGGCTTCAGACGCGTCCAGGCGGTGTTTGTCTCTGGACGGTGCTTATCTCCAGATGGGTCCGGGCAGTGTTTTTTTCCGGATGGTATTTATCTCTGGACATGTCCGGGCAATGTTTGTCGATGGGCGGTATTTATATTATGACCGGAAGAAAATGGATTTGAGTTATTATTTTGTTTCCATCTTCACTGTTATTCTACGCACAGGCATTTTGATGAGACAGTGTGAATCATTATAAATGCTCCACCACACATCTGCTTTCCCTTCCTCTCACCTCACGCTGCCTTCCCTTCCCCTACCCCTCCTCACTCTCCCACCCTCCTTGCTCCCCCACCCCTTCTCTCTCTTTCTACTTTGACCTTCTATCTCTATCTCTATCTCTATCTCTATCTCTATCTCTATCTCTATCTCTATCTCTATCTCTATCTCTATCTCTATCTCTATCTCTATCTCTATCTCTATCTCTCTCTCTCTCTCTCTCTCTCTCTCTCTCTCTCTCTCTCTCTCTCTCTCTCTCTCTCTCTCTCTCTCTCTCTCTCTCTCTCTCTCTCTCTCTCCAATCCTTCCCTCTCTCCCCCTCTTTCTACCCCCGCTTAATTTTCCCGTCAATGAAGCGACAGGTGGTATTTGCTTGTCTATACTACAGTAGTCCTTTTGCCACCCGTATATGTTCTGTACTCAACCTTGTTGTAATGAGAAGTGTATTGTTTTTGATGGTTTCGTACTCACATGGGTCTATAGAGAAAATTTGGCTTGGTTGCCGAAGCGACAACCTTGGGGAACTCCGCTAATTTGCATAAATCCAAGATGGCCAACACGGACGGGGGTGGAATATAACTTTTCAACCAATTAACTTACAATCACGTGTGATACCTCTGTTCTGTATAATTTTGACCTGAGGAATCGATTTCTGAGGTCACATTTGTGATTTGGGGTCAATTCAGGGTCAAAGGTGAAGTTCTGGGTCTTTTTCGGCCAAAAATGAAAGAAAATAATAATAATGACATTTTCAGAGTGATGGTGGTCAAGCGTTTATTCAGCAACGTCGATCACTCCCATTCATCATCAGAGCCGAATGCAAGATCAAGATGTTCAGTTTCCTCATCATCTTCCACATCTGCTTCTCCTTCCTCTTCCATTTCATCTTGGTCTTCGTCTCCTGTCTTGAACGGGTTGAAGCAGGCGTCACGACAAACACAAGCGCAATACACAGTGCATGATATCTTTCCATGGTGACAGCTGCAACGTTCAGTGCCGCACGCCTTCACCACCGCTTTACAGCCGCACCACACTACATCCATGAGATCTTGGGGTCCTGGGGGCTGATCGGAAGTTGCTGGTACTGGGGTGCCATCTTTTATTTCCCACCCATACTTCGTGATGTCAAGTTCAGGTGGAGCCTGCTGGTCAGCAGATTTTGTATGTGGTGTCAGTCAGCAGATCCAAGTATGGTCTGCATCCCTGGCTTTGTGCGGCCATACTCCAGCATACCTGCAGGATGAGGTTGCTGGAATTCATGTGAGAGGACATGGGTAGTGCGTTGACCATTGGGTGTGAATACCTGGAGATCAAAGTTGTCAAACCACGCGAAGATGGCGCCGACGGTTCTACACAACCCCATGAACTGGTGGAGAACCTGTGCATTGTCACCGAGTAGACGAGCGGCCAATTTTCGGAATCTCAGGGCCTCATCGTACGAGGTCGTGAAGCCTTGTTCATGAAGGGGTTTGAGAAGTTCGGAACTGCCGTGTCGGTGCAACAGTTTGACGGCCAGTCCAAATATTGTCTGATTTCTGGTTCCTGAAACGTGACTCTGAATTGACTGGCTCGGGCTCAGAGATTTCTTGGTCACTTTACCACCGGAGACCAGGTCTGAAACCAACTTCAACAAACTTGGGCTGGTTGCCTTGATTGTGTTGGCCTGTGTAAACTCTGATAGGTCATAATTGGCACTGCTGTACTTGACCGACCGTGCCTCATGCTTGATCTTCCTCACCACGGAAGCAATGCTCCTCTCATCCGTATCATCTACCTTAACTATCTTGAGATTTTTAGCAACGGACTCACGGAAACCAACAATGGCAGCACAGCCATCGACCCGAACAACGATAACATCCTTACTCATGCAGTCAGTCAACTTGCTTAACATGTCATGTCGAGCGAGCTTGCCACCTCAATCCGAGTACAGGGAATGCAGTTCAACACTATTCCATATTCTGGACCTGTCTCGGTTCATGTACTCAATGACTTCCTTCAGAGCATTTTCATCTGCACTACCAGTTGGCAAATCGGCATATGTGGGGACTTTTGTGAAACTGTTACAGCAGCGGACGTGGTACTTGCACTCAGCAGAAGGTAGATCAGAAACAAAAGCAAGGTGCAACTTGACCCTTCTCGCGACATCATCATTATGCTGCTCAGCAACATCAAGGAGCATATCTTTCATAGTTGGGAGTGGGTTACGTTCTGTGTCAAAATGTTCTTTGGTCATACACTCACGAACGCGGTCCCATCTTTCTGGGTGTCTATCATCAATGGGAAAACATTCCTCACTACAGAACATACAGTCACGTTTGTATTCAAACACACCTTTATCAGCTACCTTTGTATGAGGCCTTGTAGTTGTCCTTACACCCTCATCTTCAGCCTTTCTTTTCTGTGACTTTCTCACTCTCTCGATTTTCTCTTTTGATGTATAAGTACAGTAGCAACCTTTGTGGCAGGCTATGCTTGCCGCATCTCCACCAACATCAATAATGTTCTTTAGCTTAGCCTGCAGGTCCCCATCTCCATGGGATTTGGCGCACGAGATGAGCTTCTTGATCCCGATCTCAGTGAATTTCGTTTCTTCTCCATGACACACTGGGAGAAGACACCTTGAGTCAGCCATCATACGTTTCTCTGAAAAGAAGAAGAGGTGAGATTAGAATCAATGGGATCGTTCATCAACTATCGAGTAGGAGTGATCTGCAGTTGATGCAGGGGTCAAAACGTTTTAAACCCCTCAATAGTCCAAAAATAACATTGAACTTGACCTTTGACCCTGAATTTGACCCCCGAACCACACAACTGACCTCAGAAATCGATTCCTCACCTTGAAATTATACGGAAAAAAATATATCACACGTGATTGTAGGTTGATTGGTTGAAAAGTTATTTTCCACCTCCGTCCGCGGTGGCCATCTTGGATTTATACAAATTATCGGATTCCCCAAGGTTGCCACTCCGGCAACCAAGCTAAATTTTTTCTATAGACCCATGCGAGTACGAAACCATCAAAAAACAATACATTTCTCGCAACAACAAGGTACTCAACCTGGCAACTGGACTACAGGAGAGCCATTTGTCTGTGTGTGTGTGTGTCTGATTGCTTGTCTGTGTTGACATTTTTCTCAGAGATGGCTGAACAGATCTTCGTCAAACATTCAGAGGTTCGTCAGTGAGTGCCTGGGAGCGTTTTGGGCAACAAAAATATTTTTTTCGATAATTTTGAAAAAACAAAGTTCTTTTTTTTATTTTTCATTGCTGAACAGTATCAACGCCTTCTTGATTAATGAGTTATATTCAAGTACACATACGTATAAATAAATACAAAACAATTACCAGACATTTAAACAATTACCAAACCTTGTCCGGAAGCGGTCAGTCAGCGGTACATCTTCTCCGACCTGAATGGCACCATGTTTATAGATCAGGGTCAAATTTAACCCAGAAACATGAGCGGGACATTCACCAGCATCCATTTAACAAATAACGTCAAATTCCACTTACAAGGTTCCACTTTTACAATGCCTCGAGCCAATAATCTACAGGGTGTTTTTAAAGTCTCGTTACCCCCTCCGCAGAACTTGATAAATGAAAATAATGAATCCACAAGAGGTATAAAAGGTAAACTATGAATATACGAAACATTTATTGTCATTAAAACCAAAGTACGAACATTAACAGGAATATTTTTTTAAATATATTTTTATAATATATTTTTATAATATATATATATATATATATATATATATATATATATATATATACATATACATTTATATATAAACATACATATATTCTTGCGTCTCGGGGGTCAAGCCTTCTACGAGAGTGGAAATCCCCGGTTTCTCTCAAACTCACCCGGACCTGAGGCCATCGGGAGTGAATAACTTCACCCCACGGTGAGTTGTGACGCAACTCTGATGCAAATACGAAGGCTAATCGAGCGACCATGAGTCACAGTGTCCGTCTGTCTAACAACCGTTTGACTGGGAGTCCCGTGGCCTCCCGACCGAAGAATGCACCTTCGGCAAATGTGCGACTTTCCTTATCTGGTGACCTTGAATGCGGCCGAGCTGTACCGCTAGCACATGCTGGACCTTGCAAACTGAACCGTCGGGAATCTCAACCTCTCAAGCTATCTACGTGTGGACAGTGCTAGACCAATGGTGGAAAAGACGGACATGGACAGATCGGATATAGATTCAACAAGAACAGGTTTATTTACACAAGTGAGGAGCAGGAAAAATCAGGGGGGGGGGAGGGGGAACGTTAGGACTTTAATGGCATCGGGAGAAATGAGGGTTAAGTAATTTGTACAGCAATGAGATGAGAGAAAGAGAAAAGAGACATAGAGCAAACTTAACAAGCGCCTTCCCTGCCACTAATACAGTACACGGGCCCAAGCATTCTCAACCACTATTCAACGCTGAGGGAGAGAAGTGGGAAGAAAGACTGTGAGGTGTCCAGGGTGCATGGAGAAAACTGACGTGTGTGTGTGTGTGTGTGTGTGTGTGTGTGTGTGTGTGTGTGTGTGTGTGTGTGTGTGTGTGTGTGTGTGTGTGTGTGTCTAATTTGAGTGTATTGCGAGTGTATTTGAAAAGGGAAACTGAGAAAGGTGCAGCAGAAAAGAGGTGTAAGGGGATAGCCTAAGTGTGAGATCCTACCATATGTGTCTGTAGTGTAGCTTGGTTTCGGTCCTATTAATCGGCTTGGCTCTACCCGCCGCCTCACAGCCTCAGCTCCTCGCTCATGATGACAGTTCGTGATGTAAAAACCAAAGGAGCGAAAGTGCAAACCAGCAGCATGACCTCAGGGGACAGTGTCTGGCATCCGTTGACTTTGTTGTCTCAGGGTGTCCGCAAATGACCGTTGAAGGAGTCAGGCAAATAAAACGACGTCGGAAGAACCCGAAGGCATAAATGACCATTGAAAAGAGCCAAAATGGCCATTGAAAGACAGGTGTGAACGACGGCTGCAAAAGAGCCTCCACAAATGTTAAAAGAGCCCAATTGACCATTGAAAGACAGCAATAAACGACCATTGAAAGACAGGTGTAAATGACCATTGCAAAAGAGCCTCCACAAACATTGAAAGAGCACCAACAACAGTTGAAAAACAGGTGTAAACGTTTGCGGCTCTTTCAAGCCAATCTGTGCAAAGGCCCCGCCCAACGATACACACATTCTCGAAACTTCTAGGTCAGCCATATAAAATCGTGAACCCCAGAGCTTTTGCTTGTGGCTCCTTCCAACGGTCGTTGGACGCTGTCTTTTGCATCAGTCGCTCTTGGCTCCTTTCAACGGTCATTGGAGGCTTTCTTTTGCAATGGTAATTTGCGGCTCTTTCAAACCGGGAATGTGTGCATCATTGGGCGGGGCCTTTGCACAGATTGGCGTACCTCCTCTCTAGCCCCGCCCATTCGAGTTTCTGCAGTGAGTCCTTTCACTTGGGGCTTCTGGCTGTCGTAAGAGTCGGACCTCACTTGCCACTGCTTAAGGGGAGCACGCATTCGGCTGGTTTGAGGTGCACAAGAACGACTATTGGGAAACGAATGGAGCCAATTTCTCTCAGGTCAATGCAGACCAGGTACGCTCACAGATCTGGATTTTGCAGATGACATACCCCTGCTCTCTGACCAGATGGAGGAAGCACAGCAGCTACTGACAAGAGTGGAAACTGATTGCAATAAAGTTGGACTTCACCTAAATGCTACAAAGACACAGTAAATGGCATTCAACCGTGCCGAAGGTACTCTCAAGACCGTAAAGAATGACACCAAGAAAGTCTTAGACTTAAAGTACTTCGGATCAAGAATGATGAGTTCGGAGAAGGACATAAAGGTATGGAAGGTGCTGGTATGGAGGGCTATGAATGACATAAAGATCTGGAAGTCAAATCTGACAAGATGGCTCAAAAAGAGGATCTTCATAGCTGCCCTCGAGTTCATTCTCATGTACGGATGCGAGATGTGGACACTCACCAAGACCATGCTAAAGTCATTATATGGTTGCTATACACGAATGTTCCTGATGGCTCTTGACATCACTTGGCAACAGCAAATGACGAACGTCGAGCTCGATGACGACCTACTGATGCTCATCACGAAAATCAAGGCGAGAAGACTGCAACTAGCGGGGCACTGTTTACGCCACCCCGAAGTTACCTGCCAGCCCAGTCATCACATGGGAGCCCAAGCACGGGAGGATGAACCCTAGGCGCCCTCCCAAGACTATGGTCAACACGTCCCTAGAAGACAGTGGCGTGGCTAATGTAGATGAACTGAACACACTGATGAGGCATAGGGAGGAGTGGAGAGTCCATCATCGTGCTGATGCTGGCCCTTTAGGCCTGAGTCACAGTAGTAGTAGTAGTAGTAGTAGTAGTAGTAGTA
Organism: Eptatretus burgeri; assembly: GCF_056783735.1. NCBI lineage: Eukaryota > Metazoa > Chordata > Myxini > Myxiniformes > Myxinidae > Eptatretus > Eptatretus burgeri. The sequence goes on from NC_140968.1 coordinate 107,450,966, forward strand.
GTAGTAGTAGTAGTAGTAGTAGTAGAAACACCCATTTCTGACAGGTGTATAAAATCAAGCGCACAGTCATGCAATCTCAATAGACAAACATTGACAGGAGAATGGGCCGTACTGAAGAGCTCAGTGACTTTCATCGTGGCACCGTCATAGGATGTCACCTTTCCAACAAGTAAGTTCATCAAATTTCTGCCCTGCTAGAGCTGCTCTGGTCACTTGTAGGTGCTGTTATTGTGAAGTGGAAACATCTAGGAGTAACAACATCTCAGTCGGGAAGTGGTAGGCCACACAAGCTCACAGAACGGGACCGCCCTGTGTTGAAGCGCATAGTGCGGAAAAGTCATCTGTCGTCGGTTGCAACACTCACTACCGAGTTCCAAACTGCCTCTGGAAGCAACGTCACCACAAACACTGTTCGTCTCGAGCTTCATGAAATGGATTTCCATTGCCGAGCAGTCGCAGACAAGCGTAACATCACCATGTGCAATGCCAAGCATTGGCTGGAGTGGTGTAAAGCTCACCACCATTGGACTCTGGAGGAATGGAAACACATTCTCTGGAATGATGAATCACGCTTCACCATCTGGCAATTCGACGGATGAATCTGGGTTTGGCAGATGCCAGGAGAACGCTACCTGTCCGAATGCATCGTGCCAACTGTAAAGTTTGGTGGAGGAGGAATAATGGTCTGGGGCTGTTTTTTTATGGTTTGGGCTCGTCCCATGGGTTCCAGTGAAGGGAAATCTGAACGCTACAACATGCAATGACATTCCACACGATTCTGTGCTTCCAACTTTGTGGCAACAGTTTGGGGAAGGTCCTTTCCTGTTTCAGCATGACAATGCCCCCCCCCCCCCCCCGTGCACAAAACGAGGTCCATTCAGAAATGGTTTGGTGAGATCGGTGTGGAAGAACTTGACTGGCCTGCACAGAGCCCTGACCTCAACCCCATCAAACACCTTTGGGATGAATTGTAACGCCGACTGTGAGCCACACCTAATCACCCAACATCACTGCCCAGCCTCACTAATGCTTTTGTGGCTGAATGGAAGCAAATCCCCACAGCAATGTTCCAACATCTCGTGGAAAGCCACTTACAATTGGCACAGGTGTCCACTTACAATTGGCCATGTAGTGTGTGTGTGTGTGTGTGTGTGTGTGTGTGTGTGTATGTATGTATGTATGTATGTATGTATGTATGTATGTATATATATATATATATATATATATATATATATATATATATATATATATATATATATATATATATCTATGTATGTTTTTTTTATAAGAAGAAGGCGCTTCCAACCAAAAGTAAAAAAACTAGATCGACTCCGCCAATTTGAGCAAAAAAGCGAGAGCAGACCCGGTCTCAGGAAACGTTTCGCCGGCTTCGCAGCCGAGGCAGCCGGCTTCATCAGGCACAGAAGACCCCGAGCCTTGGCACGTGTCCGGTTTTTATTTCGATACGACCGCTCATTCCCTGTCATGTGATGGTGCTCGAGGTCAAATGGATGACTTTTTGTTATTTTGCAAAAGCTTCAATCACATCATTGAAGGAGTGCTCTGCTACTTTTTTTAACTTACAAGTAATCTGGTGTTGTATGTGTGTGGGTTAACACGTGTGTGCACTTGTTGTTGTTTTCATGTTTCTGGGGCACGAACACTGCTGGTTTTGTGTCGGATAGGGCATGATGAGGTGTTGGTTGTGAGAGTGTTTGGGTTCTCGTTGGGTGTTGTGCACATGTGGATGTGGTGTTTGGGTTTGAGTGTTGTTTGTTGCTCACCTTATCCAGCTGTTTGCACCATCCAGTTTTCGCCATTTCTATCAGAGGTGTGTTGTGTGGGTATATCGACAATCTCCCCAGTTAGACCATCGTCCTGGCTCTTCACGTGCCATGCCTCCTAAATCAACCTGTGTCGTTTGTTCAATGTGGTGTCGAGGACACTGGTCCCATCAAAGTCTAACTTATGTCCAGATTGCAGGCAATGACGTGCTATGGTTAACTGGGTTACCTTTCCAAGCCTAATTGCTCTATTATGTTCATCTCGTCGTTGTTTCAAATTTCTTCCAGTTTCACCAATGTAGACTTGGTCACAATCTTTTCATGATGAAAGGTAAACTACTCCAGATTTATCACCAGTTGGTATTGGGTCGTTTAGTTTTGAGATGACCTTATGGATTGTGCGCAGAGGCTTGTAGGCTACGCCAATCTGTGCACCACGTACTATCGTGCCAATCCTTTCTGAAAGGCCTGGGTAGTATGGCAGTACACAGTGACCAAGTGTGTCTGGCTCCTTCCATTCTGTCCTTTTTGATTCTTCCAAGGTGGGGAGAATCTCCTTGTTCCCATTTTTGAGCAGGACTCCTCTTAACTAATTTGATTTCTTTAATTTCCTCGGCTTTGGAAGATGACAGCGTCCATGCCCGAGCTGCCACTGCGCTTGTAGGAGGTTGGGTTGCAGGAGGAGTTAAAATTCAGTAATCTGGTGTGAGTTGGTTGCCTGTAAACCGGGGTCTTTAGGGGGCCGCCAGGCTTACGGTGAACCTCCACATCCAAAAAGGCCAATTTGTTTTCTTTTTCAATTTCGATTGTGAAGTTCATGTTGGGGATTACCTGGCCAAGTTGTTCCAGTAGGTGGTCTACCATGTTGTGCTGTTCAGACATGATGATTAAGGTTGTGCTGTTCAGGCACATCTCCAGCAATCTCGCAACGTCTTCAGGTGACCTTCATCGATGACAGTGCATACTAACGATAAATATTTAGCACAGCTAGGGGTTCAGTGGTCTCTGCTGTTGTTGCTAATTTGGTGATGGAGGAACTCGAACAAAGGATATTTGAGTCTCATGAGAATTGGCTCCCATGGTACTGGAACAGATATGTAGATGACACATTCGTCATTGTGCATGCAAACATGGCAGACCACCTCCTGGGACAACATGGCCGGCACCATGCCTGCATCAAAATTGTACATACACTGGTACTATTGGAGTACCTGAGGTTTCGATGGTGAGAGATTCTTTCTCCGACACCAAACACCCAACCCAACTGGAGAGGGTCTTATTCCCTACTTTCCCCAAAATATGTTGGAGATATCCAATGGAAATTAATTCACTGGGCTTTACCCTGCAATGTTTTGCAGAACTGTTTCTCTGCCTCTAATTATAACCCTTTTTGTGCATCCATTGAAATGTAACCTCACATATTCCTCGAATATTGACACCTGAAAACCCACTTTAATCTCCTCCAACAAATTTTAAGTGAACTTAATTTTCTGTTTAATCACAATGTTTTTATCCTTAAGCTTAATGGCCCCTCTTCTTTTTAGATAGTAGTTTTAGCAAATTTTATAATGAGTCAAGCGAGTCCAGGAAGGCGAAAATGTCCCGGAAAGCAAAAGTGGAGAACGTAGCTGTTCCCTCTCACGATGTATTACTTACTTTTAAAGTTCTTGTGAGCACTACATTAAAACTTCAACACTGTTTTAATAAAATGAACAATAATTTACCACTTTTTGAGAAAAAATGTGCACTCAGAGATGCCATCTGTAAACTTGAATGCTCCTTTATCATTTTCCTTTCTCACCCACCAAGAATTGTTGACCCCTTTTTTTTTTGCTGTTGTGTTGTGAATTACTGAAATGTATGAATTGCTGACCCTGTGTCCCCCTTTATACTTTTATAATAAAAGGCATAGTCAGTCAGTCTCTCTCTCTCTCTCTCTCTCTCTCTCTCTCTCTCTCTCTCTCTCTCTCTCTCTCTCTCTATCTCTCTCTCTCTCTCTCTCTCTCACTCTCACTCTCACTCTCACTCTCACTCTCACTCTCACTCTCACTCTCACTCTCACTCTCACTCTCACTCTCACTCTCACTCTCACTCTCACTCTCACTCTCACTCTCACTCTCACTCTCACTCTCACTCTCACTCTCACTCTCACTCTCACTCTCACTCTCACTCTCACTCTCTTCTCTCTCCCTCTCTCTTCTCCCTTTTCTCCTCTCTCTCCTCCCTTTCCTTTTCTCTCTTTCATCCTCTCTCTTCTCCCTTTCCTCCAATCCCTTTCCTTTTCTCTCTTTCCTCCTCTCTCTTTCTCTCTTCTCCCTTTCCTCCTCTTTCTTTCCTCTTCTTTCTTTCCTCTTCTTTCTTTCCTCCTCTCTCTTCTTTTCTCTCTTTCCTCCTCTCTTTCTCTCCTTTTCTCTCTTTCCTTCTCTCACGCTCCACCCTCCCTCCATCCTTCACCCATTCCTACTCCACTTGAGAAGTTGAATGAATTCTCCAAATATCTCTCGTTCAAGTCTGATTCTCGAATTGAATGCAAGGTCACACACTTTCCTATAGTGCCTTGATTCCCAAAGGTCAGAACACCGAAGGAAATGAACTGTGGTGATCGAGTTAACTCAATCTCACAATGGCCTACATCAAAAAGATTTTAAAAAATCTTTCATGGTGCTGATATTTAGTATGAGACTTTTGATCAGCATGGCAATGTCTCATCACATAATGGGCCTAGGGGATTGAAAATTTGAGATGTTCTTGCTCAATATTGCTTTTCCAAAAATCCTTTATCGGATTGCTTTCGGTAATATCTAACAGTAATCTCATTCTCCGTTTACATGTCTTTTATACAGAAACTCATGCGGCCTATTTAGATGGTGAGAGCTACTTGGCATATCGCTTTGAGTCGAAGGCAAGGGCAACACACAAGGATGCATTGCTGCTGCGCTTTGTGGCACTCACAGGCTCCGGTGTTCTTGTGCATGGCGAAGGGCGACATGGAGACAAGCTGAGACTCGAACTGATTCGAGGACGTCTCTACCTTCTCATCGGCTTAGGTCAGGGATGCACGTTCGACTGTGGAACCCATTGGAGGCTTCTTGTATTCCCAGTTTATCTTGGCAGTTGATAAGGTGTAGTTAAATGGTGGATGTTTTGGCTGTTCATGGACTACTTAGTGGTTGAAGAGGTTGAGGTGGAACGTGGTTTCGATGAGATGTGCATTTCAAATTTTGCATGATGCAGATGATGTAGTGGAAGAATACATAGAGTGGGAGATGTAAGTATTAATGGTGTTAATGGGTTTCGGGAAATGGGGAGAGTATTGTGTGAAATAAGGTTTTTATAGTGCAATCATTGTGTTTAAATGCTATTTTGTTGTGAAACTGAGACTCAAAATAGATTTGCTACGTGATGATGATCATAACACAAGGTTTCATTTGAGGACTGACTTTGGTTGTCTGATACTCTTCATTGATTGTGATCATAATTTTGAACAGATAATATGTCACATCACCTCTTTGTTACCTTGAGCATTTGAAGTTTGTCCGTAAATTTATGACCCAATGTATATGCAAAGGAATACAACTGATTGTTTGGTTAAAAGGTTTAACTTGTTGAATTGAGACAATGATGAAAATCAGTGCTTGTTTTGTTCATATCAGTCAATTATGTCACAAGTCAGACCAAACTTGACTTTCAATCCTGACAAATCTCACTCTCACTCACCAAAAGGACCATCTGGCAAACCCCCTCTCTACTTTCTGAACAATCCTCTTGAGGAGGTTCAGTTAATCAAACTCCTGGTTCTCACTATCAGCCGTGATCTTTCTTGGGAAACCATATTTTAGTTGGCCTCCAAAGCCAGCCGCCGACTGGATAGCCTCTGTTGTATAAAGGCCCAGTTGCATAAAACATCCTTAAAGGGGAATCCAAATGCTCAGACTACCTCGACGCTAATCTATCCCTTGATACCCTACAAAATAGATATGACGTCTTTTTACGATTTCCAAATGATCAAGTCGAAATCTTCTTCATATTATCCGTGACATCACACCCAAAAGTCGGTCACCAGATCCGTAGCACCTCCCCGGAAGTAGGTCACCATGTTTCTGCACAATTGTTCGCACAGAAGCAAAGACGGGACATTTTTGATTGCAAGTCATTGCAATTTCTGGTAAGCAAACATTGAGTTTTAAGCGACATGTCACTGTCTCGTAGACAGAAAGTAACTGCGTTTGACGTCCCACATGTTTTTTTAAAATGAAACCACTATTTTCTTTCCTCTGCATAATATGAGAATTAATGTAACTTCATTGGGCAGTGTATATTAGACAGCTGCCGCAATCGCTGTGGACAGAACATGCATTACCTCATTTGAGTTGTTATCAAAAAGTTACTTTTTTTCCAAAAAACGGTATCTTCATTAAATGATAGAAGATGCATTGTTCAGTCTTTAAATGCACATGAGGCCTTCAAAACAATCTGAGCTTCGTGGAGAGAAAAAGACAGCGGCGATTTCTGGATGGCTGGAGGGCGTGGCCTGTAGAATGGAATGCTTTTGACCCACAGATAAACAGAAAGACCCACACACACAAACTCAGCTTTATATATTACATTTATAATCGAAGGATTCTTTACAATTATACATCATTTATAATCGAGGGATTCCTAACAACTAAAAACACGATTTATAATCTCGGGATTCTTAACAATTATACACTACTTATAATCTCGGGATTCTAAACAATTATACACGATTTATAATCGAGCGATTCTTAAAAATTATACATTATTTATCATCAAGGGATTCTTAACAATTATACACTATTTATAATTGAGGGATTCTTAACAATTATACACCTTTTATAATTGAGGGATTCTTTACAATTATACACTATTTATTACGGAAGGATTCTTAACCATAATACACGATTTATAATCAAGGGATTCTTAACAATTATGCACTATTTATAATCTTGGGATTCTTAACAATTATACACTATAATCGAGGAATTCTTAACAATTATACACTATTTATAATCGAGGGATTCTTAACAATTATACATTATTTGTCATCGAAGGATTCTTAAAAATTATACACTATTTATAATCCATGGATTCTTAACAATTCTACACTATTTATTATGGAGGGATTCTTCACAATTGTACGCTATTTATAATGATAATGAAGGGATTCTTAACAATTATACACTATTTATAATCGAGAGATTCTTAACAAATATACATCATTTATAATCGAAGGATTCCTTCGATTATAAATCGTGTATTATGGTTAAGAATCCTTCCGTAATATATAATGTATAATTGTTAAGAATCCCTCAATTATAAATAGTGTATCAGTCGCTCTTGTACCAGAGCAATTATACACAATTTATAATCTATTGATTCTTAACAATTATGCACTATAATCGAGGGATTCTTAACAATTATACACTATTCATAACCGAGGGATTCTGAACAATTATACACTACTTATAATCTATGGATTCTTAACAATTATACACTATTTATAATGTATTAATTCTTAAAAAATATTCACTATTTAAAATGGAAGGATTCTTTGCAATTATACACTGTTTATAATTGAGGGATACTTGAAATTATTCACGATTTATGATCTCTTGATTCTCAAAAATTATACACGATTTAAAATCAAAGGATTCATAAAAATTATACACTATTTATAATCGAGGGATTCTTAACAATTATACACTTAATCTGTGGATTCTTAACAATTATACACCATTTATAATCTATCAATTCTTAACAATTATACACGATTTAAAATTTGATTCTCAGCAATTATACACTGTTTATAATTGAGGGATTCTTAACAATTATACATGATTTATGATTGAGGGATTCCCAACAATTGTTCACGATATATAATCGAGGGATTCGTAACAATTATACACAATTTATAATCAAGGGATTCTTAACAATTATACACGATTTATAATCGAAGGATTCTTAACAATTATACACTATTTATAAACGAGTGGTTCTTAACAATGAAACACTCTTTATAATCAATGGATTCTTCACAATTATACACGATTTATAATTTGTGGATTCTTAGCAATTATATGCTATTTATAATCTATGTCCTCTTAACATTTATACACGATTTATCATCGAAGGATTCTTTACAATCATACACTATTTATAATTGATTGATTCTTAAAAATTATACACGATTTAAAATTGAAGGATTCTGAGTAATTATACACTTCATAATTGAGGGATACTTAACAATTATACACGAATTATGATCAATTGATTCTTTAAAATTATACACGATTTAAAATCCAAGCATTCTCAACAATTATACACTATTTATAATGGAGGGATTCTAAACAATTGTACAATCTTACAATAATTCACCATCTGTCCGTCTGTTTGTTCCCAGGTACCGCAAAAAACGGCTGAACCGATCGCAACCATTTTTTGGGTGTGTAATCCTGGGACCCCTTGGAGTAAAATAGGCATAAATATAATAACATAACCCCCTTGATGCCTCCCCAAGGGAACGGGTGCTTCTCGTGGTTATAATCTATGGATTCCTAACAATTATACACCATTTATAATCGAGGGATTCCAAACAATGATACACTATTTATAATGTATCGATTCTTAACAATTATACACTTTTTATAATCTATGGATTCTTAACAATTATACACTCTTTATAATCGAAGGATTCTTCACTATTATACACTATTTATAATCTATTGATTCTTAACAATTTTACATGATGTAAATTTGAAGGATTCTTTACAATTATACACTGTTTATAATTGAGGGATACTTTACAATTATACACAATTTATGAACTATTGATTCTTAAAAATTATACAGGATTTAAAAGCGAAGGATTCTGAGCAATAATACACTATTTATAATCGATTGATTCTTTAAAATTATACACGATTTAAAATTGAAGGATTCTTTGCAATTATACACTTTATAATTGAGGTATACTTCATAATTATACACGATTTATGATCAATTGATTCTTAAAAATTATACTCCATTTAAAATCGAAGGATTCTTCACAATTATACACTATTTATAATCGAGAGATTCCAAACAATAATAAAACCTTACAATAATTCACCATCTGTCCGTCTGTCTCTTCCCAGGTACCACAAAAACGGCTGAACCGATCGCAACCATTTTTTGGGTGTGTAATCCTGGGACTCCTTGGAGTAAAATAGGCATAAATATAATAACATAACCCCGCTGATGCTTCCCCGAGGGAGTGGGTGCTTCTCGTGTTTGTAATCTATGGATTCCTAACAATTATACACCATTTATAATGGAGGGATTCTAAACAATTATACACTTTATAATCTATGGATTCTTAACAATTATACACTTTTTATAATCTATGGATTCTTCACTATTCTTCACTCTTTATAATCGAAGGATTCTTCACTATTATACACTATTTATAATCTGTTGATTCTTAACAATTATACACTATATAAAAATGAAGGATTCTTTGCAATTATACACTGTTTATAATTGAGCCATACTTCACAATTATACACGATTTATGATCTATTGATTCTTAAAAATTATACAGGATTGAAATTCGAAGGATTCTTAGCAATTATACACTATTTATAATCGAGGGATTCTTAACAATTGTACACAATTTATAATGGAGGGATTCTTAACAATTATGCACGATTTATAATCAAGGGATTCTTATCAAGAATGCACTATTTATAATCGAGGAATTCTGAACAATTATGACACGCTCAAAAATCGAGGGTTTCTTTTCAATTATACACTATTTATAATCGACGGATACTTAAAATTAATGCACTATTTATGATCGAAGGATTCTTAACAATTATATCCTATTTATAATCAAAGCATTCTTAGCAATTATATACGATTTATAATCGAGGGATTCTTAACAATTGTCAACCAATTTATAGTTATCGTGTTGTTATTCAAGATAAAAGTGTTTCAGCAAGACGCATCATACAACTGTACCATGTTTTGTGCCTCTTTTGCTTGAGAAGAGCCTCTACTCGAGCTTCAGTCTTTTCCTAAATCCAATTTTATAGATCTCTTTGCCACCATCCTGCTTTTGGATGCCTCTCTCTCTCCCTCTCCCCCTCTCTCCCCCCTCTCTCTCCCTCTCCCCCTCTCTCTCTCCCTCAAAACTGATTAGTTGCCTAGCAGAGCAACGGCTCCGAAGGAAATCCCATCACCAAGGAATCACAGTGTACATTAAGGGGAATCCCTTCTGTAGGATGAGGAAATTTTTGATGCAACCGAGCCAAAGTCCTTCTTGAGTACACCTGAACTCCTATCTACCGACAAGGTCTTCATCCGCAGCTTGATGGAGTACCACTCTATCCTCTGGGCTGGCTTCCCTCCCTGCCTCACATCTTGCTCAGCTTTACACCATGGAAACAAAGGCCTTCAAAATTGTTGAATCCCCCATGATGAAGCTGAGTCTATGGGCTTATCATTTCACCATCACAGGCAGTTCGGTGGTCTCTATCTTCTACCGTCTCCTTTCTGTTCTTACACTCTCTGCTCTTTCTGTGCTTTGTCCCTCCAGGATTTTCAGGCCACACATGGTCCCAATCAACCCTAATCTACCTTGTGAAACTACCTAGTCCCGGATCACTGCTCACCTCCACTCACCTTTATTCCTCTTTTTTCCCACCTGTGGAATCAACTTCCACATGCTCTTCAACCTCATTCTTTCCTCCAGGTCCTTAAGACAGCCGTTCAACACCATCTCAGATCGTCCCCAATCCAAAACCATATTTTTTACCTTCGTCAACCCCACCCAAATCCCTCCTAATTTTCCACTAATTCCTTCTTGGAGTTTCCCACACAAGCCCCACCCACACAAACTCCACCCACACAAGCCCCCCCTTCCCCCTGTGTGCCTCCACCTTTGACCCACCACCCCCCTCATCCCACCCCCACCCTTCCACACACATACGGGGAGGGGAGGGAGAGGGATGAGGGGGGATGGTGGGTTGTTGGGAGAGCGCACCTACCCCCCAACCCAAACCCTAACCGTCCACCAACCCCCACCCCTCCTCCCCTTTACATCTCCTTTATTCTTTTTTTGTAATTCAAAATCATATCATTATAAGGAAAGCTTATCTGAAAAAACCAAAGTAAAAACAATGAACAAAATCTTCTTTCTCTGGAGTCTGACGGATTGTGATTTTTCACCATTTTCTCTTCAAAGAAAGAGGAAGAACCATTAGGGTATAGAAAGATTATATAATGATATTAAAAAACATTAAAAACACAAAAGCATTTACCTCCAGAAGATCGAGTGTCGTATCAGATTCCTCCAGAAGATTAAGTTGTGCGTTTGGTTCATCCAGAAAGGTGTTTAACCTGAATAATAATCATAATAATAATAATAATAATAATAATAATAATAATAATAATAATGAGTCAACACTCGAGAGAGATATCGACAGAGACATAGCGACAGATGGAGAGAGAGACAGAGAGAGACAAAGACAGAGACAAAGACAAAGACAGAGAGCGAGGCAAACATACAAAGACAGAGACAGAAAGAGACAGAGACAGACACAGAGACACACAGACACATACAGAGACACACAGAGAGAGGGACAGAGGGATAATTTCTCACCTTTGACTCGACCCATTCAAGGTCAGAGGACGTGAGAGGACTTCCTTCCAACCAACAATAATGTCATTCAATTCTCTTGTAAACGATTGAATGTCTTTAAGGAAGTCATTCATTTTTTGCCATTCCTTGTGATATTCAAAGGACTCATTTTCCAGATCAGTTATCAACGATGTTCTTATTGGGGACAACTTGTTAGAAAAAAACATACAATAATTTTTGGTTGTATAGTGATTTAATTCTGTATAAAACAACAAATAATGAATTGGTTTAAGGATCTCACCTCTTATCTTATAAAAACTATTGATCTGCAAGGTTGGAGTACTCTTCTAAATACTCCATATTCTGAATAAAACATATTAAGTTCGTGTTTGGCAATACATAGTCTGAGTTGTTTACTCGTCTAGGAAATGTAGAAACAATAGGTTTTTTCAGGTGTGTCTCATAAAGGAAATGACTTGGGGCTTTTGGGGCTTGGTCCGGGTGTGAGGGCTGAAATAGAGATTTTATCTTTTCTTCATTTAAAACTTACTTTTAAATATCTTCTTTTGATTAAAAGTTGTTTTTGCTTGCTTTTAGCTAAACTTTGTTCTGTTAGTGTTCTGATGATTTAAGATATAACCATAAATTATATTTGGAGACATGGGCACAGAATACTTCCTCATTTCCATGGCACGACTGCTCTTAAAGGCACTTCCCAATTTTACAGAACCGAAGGAGGGATAGTGAACTTCCCTTTCTTTCGTGCTTGAAGAGATAAAGTGAATATACTAGATGGAAATGAATGTTATAAGAAAATTAAGTTATTCCCTAAAGTAGAACATAGACAAATATTCGTTGGTTCGCTCTTTGAGTAAAATGAAAATATGAAAGAGGAAGAAGTACTTTAATCAGTCAGTCTCAATTTTACATTTTCTTGTATGGGAGGGGGAGGAAATGAGTCTCAATTTGACATTTGCTTGAATGGGAGGGAAGGGGATAGGTGGGGAGGAAGTGTCTCCTATTTTGAACTTTTGGGGCTTGGGTCAGAAAGTTTTCCCCTTTTCCAAATTCATTTGAATGGGCATCCCAAAAACCCCATTTATCATCTACTACTATCATTAGCCCATATAGGACTTAGTCCGAAAAAGGGGCTTATGGATTTGGTCTCGATTTTCGTGTCCGTCCGTGTGTGCCATGATGGGCAGGCTGGGAGCTGAGTTGGACACACGGGTGATTGGAGGGAGGGAGGGGGTAGGGGTTAAACCAGGAATTGAAACAATACAGGAGTCGGGGTGAAAAAACAATTGGGACACAAACATATAGAAGTTTAAAACAGAGAAAGGTGGAAATAAATACAAGAAATTGTGAGAGCACCATAGTGCAGGAATTAATAGCCATGGCCAGGAAGTTAAGAGGGGGAATTAGAACAGGCCCTGGTGGAGGAGGTTGATGTGCGTGCGGGTGGCAGATGCGTGCAGGGCATGAGTGGTCCGCAGGAGACACAGGTGTGAGAATCCGTGCCGGGATTGTTGGCGGTGAAGTGCGATTCTGCAGTGGAGGCCATGGTGCGAACGGAGAGATGGGCCCCAGTTAATGCAGGTTTCAGTGGATTGTCTGCTGAGGGAGGTGTGCATGCCTCGTTGTGCACAGTGTGCGAGTCTTGCCCACGGGCTGCTCAAACTCACATCTGAGGTCACGGTGCTGGTCCATGCAGTGGAACAGCTTTGCTGGTATGTAAACCATGTGCCTCGGCATGCGATTCGTTGCCATGCCTTGGAGTTGGGGTCGCTCAACCTGCGCATCGTGGCCCGGGCATGAGGGGATGGTGAGCTTGAGGGCATGAGCATCGTGAGTAGCGTGAATGTGGTGCCTGTAAGCGAGGTGTGTAGATTGGACAGAGGTTAGGAAAGAGGAATGTGTATGGGGGAGTCACTAGAGATGGTCGAGTTAGGCATAGAACTGGAGCAGCTCCCCCAGGGATTAGTGAGCATGGCTCTAGCTCGGGTGAGCCAAGTGAGCTGAGGAATGCACAGGGGATGCCTCGTGTGTGAGCATATATGCGAGCACAACTAGGGTTGGATATAAGTGCTTCCTCCGGGTTTGATGGAGAACCCGGAGTATTAAAAATAAACTTCGGTACTTGAGCGCATTTGATGGCCCTCGTCAGCCTTGAAGAAAAGGAGAGGGCCAACAGGCAAATTGGGGTGCAAACTGGATCCCCCAGAGTCTTTCAGGAAAAGAGGGGGACGAAGGAAAACAGTGGTGTTCCCCACGCACATTGGCATAAAGGTGGGGGGCACTGAGACATGAGGGGTGGGCCTGTGGGAGTCCTGAGCGGAGGCTGCAGCAGGTAGCACATGGGTGAAGAGCATGGTTGACCATGCAGATCAGAGAGCATGTGTGGTTCATGCCCAAGTGGGTGTGGCAGCCATGGCTGGGTTCTCCATGCAAAAAATCCCTGAGGCCCAGTGTGGTTCTCCTATCTCTCCACCCTCCCTCCGAACTCTCACCCCAACCCTTTCCCTCCCTCCGAACTCTCACCCCAACCCTTTCCCTCCCTCCGAACTCTCACCCCAACCCTTTCCCTCCCTCCGAACAGTCACCCCAACCCTTTCCCTCCCTCCGAACTCTCACCCCAACCCTTTCCCTCCCTCCGAACTCTCACCCCAACCCTTCCCCTCCCTCCGAACTCTCACTCCAACCCTTCCCCTCCCTTCTCCCACCTTCAACCTTCCTCCTACTCTTCCCACACAGGAATTTTTGCAGAGTGTATATTTGGAGAAGTTAGCTAAATGGTGACCTTTTTTTGACAAATTCTTCTTTCACCCTTGAGAGTTATGTCATTCATTGAGCAGTAAAATTTCCTTTAAATCGATGTATAGGTTGTGTTTGCCGTATTTTCGTTATTTTGAATAATCAGTGATTACCGCATTTGAGAGGTCACGCGACTCCTTCGCCAATCTTACTGATCGTTGCAACGTTTTAACGGTTATTTTTCACATCTGATACCATATTTGACGATCGGAGTTCACCATCTTATCATTTTTATGGGCATCCAGATTGAAATCTAAAAAAATTGGGCTTTTTATAAAGCATTGTATATATGGATCTACCCTCGGAGATGGAGACAGGTGGTGGCTCATGTGTTTACAATGTATGAATTGTGAGAAAATGACCGTTTAAAAGCCCTAGTAAGGTGCGTCCTGGTAAAACATTGTGATCCTCCAAAGGTTTGTTGTGATTAACCTTGGGAGCTCAGAGAGGGAAGGGGAAATCGCATCACTCCAAGCTCCTCATTTGAAAATGACTGCACTATAAAAGTGATGTTGCCAGCGATTCAAGGGATGAAGATCAGGCATTCGATGATGTGAGTGAGGAAAGTGAAAAAATAAACTTCGAGTGCTTTATCATACAGAAACTGTTGTGGCATGTTCCAAATCAAAGCAATATTGAGCAAGCCGAAACAAAAGTGACAGCCACTGTGAGGTGACAGCGAGCTGACCAACATAACATGCCACCATCTTTGGAAGGTTTTTGTTGCTTGCAAAATCAAAAAAATTTCAAGTACCATATATTGTCAGTCAATTTTGTTATTCTGTCTGTTTGTCTATCGCCTATAGATCACAATTCGAAACTGATCATCATGAAACTTCACCAAGTTGTAGAGGTTGTCTCAACTGAGAAGCTTATTGATTTTGAGGTTAAAGGTCACAGGTCATCTTGAGGTCAGATTTCTAAAATCGCCATTCTTCATCCGATTGACTTGAAAATTAAACAGTAATTGCATTGTGCATTCCTGAATTGGGAAACCAACTCTTTTTGAGATCAAAATGTCAAAGGTCCACTCAAGGGTGATATCTAATATCAATTTTCAACTGAAAAATCGTCAGTTTACATCCTATTAACTAGAAAATCAAACAAAGTGCATAGTCCATCACTGAATTGGGAAACCAACTCTTTTTGAGATCAAAAGATCAAAGGACCACTCAAGGGTGAAATCTAATATCAATTTTGAACTGAAAAATCGTCAGTTTACATCCTATTAACTTGGAAAATCAAACAGCAATTGCATTGTCCATCACTGAATCGCGAAAGCAACTAGTTTTGAGGTCAAACGGCAACTCGAGGTCAAACTTCGAAAATCATAAATTTCAATCTGAAAAATAATCAATTTTCACGTGATTGACCTGGGCTTTGATTAAGATTGTCAATTTTAGTTTTCATGAAATGGACAATTTGATGTATCCATGGCAACCTTTGGAGAGCGGTGGATTTTGCAAGTATCGTGCTCTGCACTACGGCTTCTTCTTGTTTGTTTGTTTTGTTAATGATGAGCAACCCATTAATTATCTTCAAAAGGGGTGTTTAAATTTACTAAAATACCCAGTTTTCATTCATGCACTCCATTGGAGTTCCTTTTCAGGGGGAAGTAAGAAGGACGGGAGAGAGGAGGGAGGGAGACTGCAGAAGGAGGTGTGTGTGTGTGTGTGTGTGTGTGTGTGTGTGTGTGTGTGTGTGTGTGTGTGTGTGTGTGTGTGTGTGTGTGTGTGTGTGTGTGTGTGTGTGTGTGTGTGTGTGTGTGTGTGTGTGTGTGTGTGTGTGTGTGTGTGTGTGAGAGAGAGAGAGAGAGAGAGAGAGAGAGAGAGAGAGAGAGAGAGAGAGAGAGAGAGAGAGAGAGAGAGAGAGAGAGAGAGAGAGAGAGAGAGAGAGAGAGAGAGAGAGAGAGAGAGAGAGAGAGAGAGAGAGAGAGATATATATATATATACTGAGGAAGGAGGAGCGAGGAGGAGTAAGACAGTGAGGAAGGAGGGGGAGCGAGGAGATGAGACAGTGAGGAAGGAGGGGGAATGAGAAGGGGTGAGAGAGTGAGGAAGAAGGGGGAGAGAGTGAGGAAGGGGGGATCAAGGAGGGGCTGGAGGGTGAGGAAGGAGTGGGGGGTGAGGAGGGGTGGGGGAAGGGAAGGCACTGTGAGAGGAGGGCAAGGGAAAGCAGTGTGAGAGGAGGGCAAGGGAAGGCAGTGTGAGAGGAGGGCAAGGGAAGGCAGTGTGAGAGGAGGGCAAGGGAAGGTAGTGTGAGAGGAGGGCAAAGGAAGGCAGTGTGAGAGGAAGACAAGGGAAGGCAGTGTGAGAGGAGGGCAAGGGAAGGCAGTGTGAGGTGAGGGGAGGTGAGGGAATAACTACTCTCTGGACATAAGCACTGTCTAGACATGTATGGAGATAACCACCGTCCGCATATGTGTGGACATAACAACCATCTGGAGACGTGCAGAGATAACCACCATCCAGGCAGAACCACTGTCCAGATACATCGGAAGGCAGCTTGAGGGAAGGGCAAGGTAATAGTCCGGTCAGTTAGGGTCAAAATATTTACAGACTGGACAAAAGCACCAAACTTGGCTGGAAGCTAGATTAGAGTCCAGAGATTAATTTTTTTTAAAGGAGACAGCGACGATCGATTCTCTGTTCAGTCCCAAACGGGCCTAAACTTGGCCCAGATCGATGGGCGTGACGCCGGAATATCGGTGTGGAGGAACGCACTAATTTGATGACCCGCCCTAATTATACGGTGCTCCGCGGAGGAACTATGGAACATCAACAATGGCGGCAGTAAGTTGTGCTCTGAATTCATGTCATTCTTTCGCGTTAGAAAATCCATTTTCGCGTTATGACACCAAATATGATTTTACTAGTCCATACATCCGAATACTGTAGTAGAGGCGTGTTGTCCGGCTGTAGTTGTGCAAAACAATGGCGATTTTTACGACGCAAGCCACCCGCCGGAAAATGATTTTCAATGATAGCCCTACATTACATGCACATCTGTTGTCTCACCCACAACAGAGTTATTCCCCCCCCCCAAAAAAAAATGTGACCTTGCAATCTGACTACCCTGCCCTATGGCTGACTATTATTATTATTTATTTAATATAACGTGAAGAAGGTAAATGTATTTTATGAATCCAAAAATATAGGTAGCTTTATGTTTTTATGAACATTTTCATGTATGATGATGATATATGCAGATCTGTTGCCTCACAGCAGAGTTTCCCCCACCCCCAATTTTTTTTTGAAAATGTGACCTTGCAGTCTGACTACCCTGCCCTATTATTGGCTGGCTTTATTGGAATGAAGGCATGGGTGGTTTTGAGGCCTGTACCAGTGTTGTATTATTGCCAGCTCTCATACTGAGCAATAATACCTGTACTAAGTCTTGAGGAATATTCCTTTTTTTAAATTTCTAATATGATTATGGATAACAGGATCAAAATAACATCTCAATGATGTGATAAGACAATGAATGTTGTTGTGATGATCAATGATAATTATTGACTCTTGACAGCTGAGCTTAGTGGGCCCCACCACCAACCAACTAGCCATCATAGCATACTTATACGGACCACATCATCAGGCAGTCAGCATCTATCTTCATCATTATTTATATCTGATTCTGATGACTGATTGATTTCTGAGATTTGTTTCTGGCCAATCAAATCTTGTGGTCTTTTCATTCATATGAATGTCATTCAATTCTTTTGTATGGTTCCTTTTTTATCATTCTCATCAAACTGGCATATAAGGGCTTTGTTTGCAATTACAACTAGCTAAGTCTTCTTTTTTGCTGAATCAATTGTTTTTGTTAACCCAGGGATAACTATTAAACTGTTTACTATCTGTTGAGTCCCCCAAGAGGCCATAACAAGCTTGAAATGTCACAGTTTTAGTGTATTGAAAAACCAAGCTGTTAGGGTTAGCCTCTGCAAGTGCCCTTGCAACAGGAACAAAAATAGGAGCCAATAAACGTGAGTACAACTTACATTTCATTGCCGTTAAGCATATCCACCCGTGGTCAAGGGTGATCTGAATGAAACAGTGTTCAGGTACACGTCGCTGTTTTTCCACTTGACCATTCGTCACGTACCGTGTTGTGGGATGTTTCCTGGCTCAGCGTCCAGTTTTCGGTATTATCGCTCGTATTATTATTATACGAATTAATTAGTTTCTGATCTTGTTAATATGCTGTTCGGAATGTTTTCTTACGTGCATTTCTCTTGCGTGCGCATCAGAATTTAAAGTTCCATGCGCAAAATTTCGAGATTTTCAAAAAACAGGTGTTATATTCTAACGTTATTAGATTTCTTTAGTATATTATCTTACTGTCCATTGAAAAGTGAAATGTTTAGACCATCCGAGCCAAGTGGTCTCATGAATTATGGAGAGACTTTTGAGCAAAATCGACTTATATTGTAAATTGGTGTAATGTGACCTTTTGAGCTTGAAAATTGACCTTCAAGGTCAAGAAAATTGACCTTGACGTCCAGTTTAACGGCACACACATTGATGAATCACCCTGCCTCGGAAACACTGGGACTTGGGGGCCCTTGAGAAACATCTCAGACACCACCTCAGGTGGCTTAGCACCCCAGATGTTGTTGTGATTGTTGAAAGCTCCATTAAAATGGGAGTGTGCTTCATCGTTAAACCACAAGGAGTTGATCCAATTTGAATACCTTTTCATTCGGTCACTGAACCAATCACACATTGTTACTCAGCTTGCCATATTATTCAGAGTTATTTTATGCCTTACAGATATGATGTTGAATTCAGTTGGTAGAGCTTGAATTCAGAAGTGAGAATGCGCCACACAGATGAGGATGAGATGGCCAGTTCTCGGGAACATCGATGGTGGGATTTTTTTTTAATGACTTTCGATAGCAGAATCTCTCACAAGATCAATGTTCCCTTGGTCCTTGGTAACACTTGGTGGGAGGCCACTGATGCCTTTGTTTTTATTTTTCACGCTTCCATGTGCTTGGAAATGCTCCACAAACTGCTGAATCCTCCCACTGAAGGTTCATTATGGGTGTGAATATTGTAATACTGACAGTATCGTAGGGGCACCTGCACGTAGAATTTTGTCTCAAACCACAAAGTCACGATTTTCACTTTTTGTTCCACTGTGAACACCATAATTGACGAAGGGTCCGACTGACTACTTGTGAGAAATGGCATAGCACCACCACCATAACCTGCAAGAGAGAAGGGTATAGCATTAGAAACGACAATATCAGATTCCTCAAAATAACCCACTTTTTTAGAAACACCCTGTAGTTCTCCGTAGATAGCCTGCTGCCCTTTTCACAGTGAATACCTCTGAATAGCTTTAGCCTGCAGCCATCTTCAGAGCTTTTTCTTTTGAGCAGTTGTTCTCATAAAAGCACCAGTCCTTGTTTTCTTTACTGCGCTTGCTCATTGCTGCAAGCCCATTAAAGTATTCAATGATCTTTTCTCCGATAAATCACACTGATGGCTGCTGTATGGACAAGTCATGTTGAGCAACTACTTTGTCAATGTCGATGCAGAGATGTTTAAAAACTCTAAATGATTGTTGTCAATCTCTGAAATCAGGATGTTGGCAATGAGGTACTTGAATGCATTGTCACATGCTGTTTGTGATTCCTCTTCTCCCTGGGAAGCATTGGCAGCTGCACGCTTTTCATTAAAATAGTTCCTTTTACACTCGTGTTGGTGATTGAGCTCTTTTGAATGGAAGCCCATGCTACCTATCTTCACAAGCATTTCACTGTCATTCCACTGCCTTGCAGCTTCTTTGACATTGAATTCAGACTTGTCACATTCACATGATCCTAAACGAAGTGATTTTCCTTTCTTCCTTTTTCCTTGATTTGATCTAAAAAAACAAACAAAAAAACCCCATATATTTCGGAGTACACCAATAGTAGTTGTTGCACACAGTGGGGCCTCACTTTGAGGAAAAACATGTTGAGTACCTGATTCTTCAGTAAATTCCTGGACTCAGGCAAATACAGTGAAGTTACTATAACATCCACGGTGGTAACCATAATGTTCACCTCCAGTATCTGGTATCTGGTATCTTTGTACACTGTTCCGTACTTTGATGATTGAGCTTGTTGTTGTAATCATGCTTTTGAGCATGTGTGACCTGTGCTGGAAGCAATATAAGAAAGTTGATTATTTATTGTCACAAGTTCTTACTACAGTTCTTACTGCAGTACCTCCGCCACCTTAGGTGGACGGGGGTTATGTTTTCACCCCTGTCTGTCTGTCTGTCTGTTTGTTTGAGCAGGATATATCAAAACATTGTTTACGGATTCGGATGAAACTTGGTGGACAGATTGGGTGTGTGACGAGGACGAATCGATTCGATTTTGGTGAAAATCCAAATCCGGATCCGAGAATTTTTTTGGAAGAGGTGAAGCCGCTTCAGTATTTCACCATTTCCATCCGACTGACTGTCCGTCTGTCAAAAATGAAGAGGAGGAACCTTTCGAACACTTGGTGTTTCAACAAAAAATGAACCCTTTTGACCCTTTAGTCGACTGAGACCCCTTCGAGCTTTGAAGACCCTTTAAGACCCCCAAGACTCTTAATACCCAGAGGACCCAAAAGACCCAAAAGTGCTTGAGGACTCAAAAGACCCAGGTGACCCAAGGATTTGGTTGGCACGCTGCCCTACCAGTTCTTCTCAGCCGAGTTCCCCAGACCATTTATGTTGCGTTTTGCTGTTTCGTTTTTATCTCTGTTTTGCTCTTCGTGTTTTTCATCAACTTTTCTGTCTCAAACCGTGTCCTGCTGTGTAAAATCGTTAAGTTTGTCTCTCGAGTTCAGCTGAGCTTACCTGTGATAGTCGAGTGTACTTCCCCTCCGTCTTCTGCCTCGTTTTCGCTTTTGTTCCAGTCGCTGGTACTTCTGAACCCTCAGCTCAATGCTTTTCCCCTCCTTCCTGAAAAATGAAAAAAAATATCCCTCCTCCTTCAGCCGGAGGCGGGGGATAAAACCCAACTAACAACAACAACTGTGAGGACGTCACTTCCGGTTGTTCGCTTCTGCTGTGCAAGCTCTCGGGCCAGTCAGGAGAAGAAGTGTTTTTTGTGCGTTGGTTTGCGGATTTTTTATCGAGAATTTTGTCAGGGGTTGTGGGTTTTGTATCTATAACAGTTGTAGTTGTGTTCACAACAGTTTAGTGGGTATTTGTGTTTGTTTAAAGAAGCAGGGGGAGGCTTCGTGATACGTTTAGCCTTTATGGCATTTGGGACCTTGGGAATATGGGGGTGAAAAAGGGTATAAATAGAAAGTGAAGGACAAAGGAAAAGGAGTACGTAAAATGTGATCGATGCTCAATGTGTGCCATATCAACAATAGGGGAAGCAGAGTGTACTTACTGTTGCAGGAAGTGTGAAGAATAGCCCACTTGAATATATACTTATTACAAGGTTGAAGGAACGGATAGAGAATTTGCAGCAAGTCGCAGAATGCGAGAAATTTGTACATTATATTTGGTTATGGTTATGGAGTGAGGTTGCTGAGGATATTGGAAGTGGTGAAGGTGCAGTGAGTGCAGGTAGTTTTGAATGTGTGGTGAGTGCAGGTGGTTGTGAATGTGTGGCGAGTGCAGGTGGTTGTGAATGTGTGGCGAGTGCAGGTGGTTGTGAATGTGTGGTGAGTGCAGGTGGTGGTGAGTGCAGTACAGGTAGTTGTGAATGTGTGGTGAGTGCAGGTAGTTGTGAATGTGTGGTGAGTGCAGGTAGTTGTGAATGTGTGGTGAGTGCAGGTAGTTGTGAATGCGTGGCGAGTGCAGGTAGTTGTGAATGCGTGGCGAGTGCAGGTAGTTGTGAATGCGTGGCGAGTGCAGGTAGTTGTGAAGGTGCAGGGAATGCAGGCAAGAGGAGTAGCAATCTGGGTAAAGGACAGCATTTCCATCAAGAGAAAGGGGTGACATTAAGGAAGGAATAAATGTTGAGGATTCTGTGTGGGGAGAGATTAGAGATTGTAAAAACAGTAATATACTGGTGGGATGCTTTTATAGGGCTCCGGGTGGGAAGGAAGATGAGGAAGGAGGAGTACATGAAGAATTAAAAATGGCACGTGGTAAGGGAAGAGGATTGATTATTGGGGATTTTAACTTGCCAGGGATAGATTGGGTCCAGGAACTGGGAAAGGGAAGAGCAGATGAGGATTTCCTAGTTTTATTCCAAGATTGCTTTTTAACCCAGTTTGTAGATAAGCCCACGAGGGGGAGTGCAGTATTAGGGGGAAAGGGGAAAAGGGGAAAAGGGGAAAAGAACAGGTTAGGACCAGTGGGCCCATTGAGGAATAGCATCGGGAGTGTGGTTAGTGATGAAAGCGAGATGGCAGGCTTATTAAACAGGTATTTTTCTTCAACTTTTGCGTCAGGAGAATTGCCAATAGCTGAGAGTATCTATCGAGGAGGTGAGGAAGGGCTTTCACAGAAGATCCAGGTTGGAGTGGAGGAAGTAAAGAAACAGCTCGGTAATCTCAGAGTAGATAAGGCTCCGGGTCCAGATAATATGCAAGCGAAAGTATTGAGGGAGGTGGCTGAACAGGTAAGCGAGATGTTAATGGATATTTTCAATAGTTCACTGGAGTCAGGACAGGTACCGGAGGATTGAAGTGTAGCAAATGTAACACCATTATTTAAGAAAGGATCCAGAGAAGAAATGGGAAACTATAGACCTGTTAGTTTGACTTCAGTTGTGGTGAAGGTGTTGGAGACATTAATTAAGGACCAGATGAGGAACCATTTAAACAAATATAAACTAATTAAAGGTTGTCAGCATGGGTTTACCAAAGACAGTTCCTGTTTAACAAATCCTTTGGAGTTCTATGAAGCAGTGTCTGATTAGGTGGATGATGGAAAGGCAGTGGACATGGTATATCGAGAGTTTAAAAAGGCATTTGATAAGGTACCACTTCGGAGGTTGTTAGCCAAAGTGAGGGCTTGTGGAGTGGCTGGTCAGGGAGCGAATTGGATTGCAAACTGGCTGAGTGGTAGGAAGCAAAGAGTGGCTGTGAGTGAGAGGATATCTTGCTGGGAGGATATAAGTAGTGGGGGACCTCAGGGATCAGTACTCGGACCATTACTTTTCATGATTTACATCAACGATTTGGATAATGGGGTAAAGAGTAAGCTTTCCAAATTTGCAGATGACACAAAGTTTGGCGGTGAGGTGGATAGCAGAGGGGGTGGTTATCAGCTACAGGAAAGTATTGATACTTGTATAGATTGGGTAAAAGATTGGTAGATGGAATTCAACCTGAACAAGTGTAAGGTGTTGAGGATGGGGAAGAACAATGAAAATAGAGATTACAGGATGCAAGGGGTAATTTTGGAGCATGTCACACAGCAGAAGGATCTGAGGGTCGTAATAGATACGGGAGGTATGCGGGCAGCACAGTGCCAGGCAGCTTTAGGTAAAGCAAAGATGATTTTAGGTTGTATTCGGAGGGAGGTCATGAACAAATCAAAAGAGGTGGTGTTAACATTGTACAGGAATTAAGTGAGGGCCTCGTCTAGAATATTGTCTGCAGTTTTGGTAACCACAGTTCAGGAAGGACAGATATGCCACAGCGAGGGCTCAGCGCAGGGTTACGAGATTGATTCCGGGCTTAGCTTGACTCAGCTATAAGGAGTGGCTGAAGGAGACAGGGCTTTATTCACTAGAAAGGAGGCGGTCATGAGGAGATATGATGGAGATGTTTTACATAATGAAGGGTATCGATAAAATAAGTGAAGAATAATTATTTGCAGAGTCAATAGGACCATGGGCCATAGCCAAAGTCAAGATAGTAGCAAGACAGGGGTCTTTCACTCAGAGTAGTTAATGCATGGAATGGCCTCCCTGGAAAGGTCGTGGCAGCAGAAACAGTCGATAAGTTTAAATTGGAATTGGATAGGTACCTGGAACTTATGGAGATGGAGGGGTATCGGGATGTTGGCAGCACTTTTTTAATTTTTTTGTATACCTTGTCAAGGCTCATATGAGAGCTAACACACAACGCACAGCAAGATGGGAATGATACAAGAGGGGCGGGAGAGGGAAGGACAAAACAACGGGGAACAGAGACATTAGGAGATCTGTGGAAGGGAGAGGGATGAGGCGGGAAACATGGGGTATACAAGATGGACATTACAGGGACTTTCAGGAAGAAAAGCAGGGAATTTGAAGGAGGTGGGCTTGGGTGGATTATCGGGGGTAGAAAAGATCAAGGATTTGGATGGGAGATGATAAGAGATGGTGGTCAACAGCTGTTTTGAAGGCCTGGAGGGAAGAATGGGGTTGAATAGAGTGAGGGAGTTTATTCCAAAGGCAGGAAAAAAGAGGAATGAAAGAGTGAAGGTGAGCAGTGATTCGTGATTTTGGTAGTTTTACCAGAAGGGGATTGTTGGTGGATCTTGAGCACCCTGTGGAAATGTGGTGGGGTCAAATCAGAGAGAGAGAGAGAGAGAGAGAGAGAGAGAGAGAGAGAGAGAGAGAGAGAGAGAGAGAGAGAGAGAGAGAGAGAGAGAGAGAGAGAGAGAGAGAGAGAGAGAGAGAGAGAGAGAGAGAGAGAGAGAGAGAGAGAGAGAGAGAGAGAGAGAGAGAGAGAGAGAGAGAGAGAGAGAGAGAGAGAGAGAGAGAGAGAGAGAGAGAGAGAGAGAGAGAGAGAGAGAGAGAGGCAGGGAGGCAGGGAGAGGCAGGCGGAGCGAGGCTGGAGAGGAGACTGTAGAAGACAGAAAGACCACTGACCAACCTGCGCTGAGCGAGTGAGAGGCCCAAAGACTCAGCCTCATTGTGGGAGATGCCAATGATTTGAAATACATTGGTTACCACAGCATGAAGCCGAGAAAGCTGGGAGGCTGGAGCACCAGCCCAGAGGGGACAGCAATGCTCCATCAGGCTGCGGACGAAAGCTTAGTCAGTGGTCAGGAGCTCAGGTGGGCCGAGGAAGGACTTTGCACGACGGAGGATTCCCAGTTGGCAACTGGCTTTGGGGGCCAGGTTGGAAATGTGGCTTTCACAGGAAAGATCATGGCAGATAGTGAGACCCAGAAACTTGAAAGAAAGGACTTTTTCCAGAGGATTGTTAAGAAAGTGTATTAGGGGAGGGGGGGTGGGGTTCTAAACGTCCTTTCGGAGAGACATAGTGAGAGTGTGAGATTTGTCCGGATTGAAAGACATGTTCCACATGTTGGACCAGTTTGTGATGTTACCCAGATCTGCAGAGAGCAAAGAGGCTGCTGCTTGCCGGTCTAAGGGATGAAAGATGGTACGGTAGAGGGTGGAATCATCAGCAGAGATAAAGAGGATTTTCCAGAGAGTCGGAGAGATCATTGATGAAAACCAGAAAAAGAACATGGCCCAGAACGCTTCCTTGAGGAACTCCAGCCTGGACAGGAAGAGGGGATGAAAGAACTCCATTTAGGGCCACACGTTGACTGCGACAGGAGAGGAAGTCTGCGAGCCATGAGTGGAGATGGCCTTGGCTAACATAGGAAGAGAGTTTGATGAGCAGGGCAGGGTGCCAGACCGTGTCAAAAGCACGCGATATGTCTATGGATATGGGTCTGATTTCATGTGCGGCATTGAGGGCGCACACACACACACACACACACACACACACACACACACACACACACACACACACACACACACACACACACACACACACACACACACACACACACACACACACACACACACACACGCACACACACCTCATCCATTTGTAGTCAAATCTTCAGGGGTCTTTTCGGTCCTCAGGGTCTTTTGTGTCCTCAGGGTCTTTTGGCTCCTTTGGGAACTTTTGGTCACACAAGTAAATTAGATGCAGGTGGAGGCCATTCAACCCATCATGCCTGCACCATATCAACACCACACCAATTCATCAACACAGGATCTAATAACAAAAAGCAAAAAAAAATTTTTTACTTTGTAATTTTTTTTTCCCTTTCCAGGGGAGGGGGCAGGGGCATAGACAGTTTTGGGTAAAAACATACATCAACTACACAACACCCCTTGACAAGACCCCCACCAACAGCACTCCACACACATGCATACTATGACTCAGTGGACGTATCCGAGATTAATACACGTGCATACAATCACCCATCAATGCTCAAGCGACCTAAAGTAGCCCAAAGGAACCAAAAGACCCTGAGGACACAAAAGACCCTAATGACCGAAAAGACCCCTGAAGATTTGACTACAAATGGATGAGGTGTGTGTGTGTGTGTGTGTGTGTGTGTGTGTGTGTGTGTGTGTGTGTGTGTGTGTGTGTGTGTGTGTGTGTGTGTGTGTGTGTGTGTGTGTGTGTGTGTGTGTGTGTGTGTGTGTGTATATATATGTGTGTGTATATATGTGTGTGTGTATATGTGTGTGTGTGTGTGTGTTTTGTGGCGTTTTACTGGAGCATTCTGGTGTGGAATGCGATACATCAAAATGATCGTCTTGACTTCTTGAGTTCACTCGGCTAATTAACTACAAAGAGCCCTGAAGAATTCCCATGTTTTAAACTCATGCTATGTTTAGGTGTACAGGGCAGCTTAATAGGTCCTTCTGTGGCATGGCATTCTCATTACAAAATAAACAAGTGGTGCCAGGCACAATAAATCTCACCCATTTAAGGCATAAAGTTATTTTGGGGATCAAATTTAAATTTTATCCATCCTTAACCTGAATGTTGATTATAAGGAATAGAATAAGAAATATATGTCGTCTTAGTTTAAAGTCAATTAAACCATTTTTGACGAAGTTATGAGCGAAAAAGATTTTGACCTTTTCGTGACCTGACCTTGACCTTTGACCTAATTGGACCCAAAAGTTAATGGGGTCGTCCAAGGTTCATTGCCCACCTGTGGATTAAATTTGATAGTGTTTGCTAAACCCGTTTTGAAGTTGCTAACAGACAGACAGACAGACAGACAAACAAACCGGATGATTACAATATCCCGCTCCCTCCCTCCGGGAGGGGGCGGGATAATAACAAAAATGATGATAACATTGTAACAAACGATATATTAAGTAATATAATTAATATCAACAATAATAATAGGAGTGTCATTTGGCAAGAATAATAACGAACGTACAATCTCCACCCTGGCCCAGGCACATCTGCGCTTGGTGAAAGGCAAGCTAATGCTCAAGCAGTGCAGCAGGCATTTAGGCTTCATGGCTATGAAGAACAATGAAAATATGGTCCAATGGACCACCAGGCTCACTGGTCATTATGTTGGGTTCTAAACGGTTTTAATGGATAATTCTGAAGGGTTATAAGGGTTTTCATTTGTTTCTCGGCTTTGTCTTTTCCGTATTAAAAATGCCAAACTGAATCCCTTCCTTCGGACACGGGTCGGATATACTGTATATGTATATATATATACACATATCTATCTCTATATTTTTTTTTAAAGTTATTTTTCACCATTGAGAGATGAGGCCAAAACGATATTTAGCACAATATCTCAAAACGTTGTGGACAGATTATGATAAGTTGGTGGATGAGTTGTTTCGGTGACCAGAACAAGCCAATTCAATTTCGGTTCACGTCATGATTCAGATCCGACCTACATACAAAATGTAAACTGTTCAACTTGGCAGACGTATACGCTCTGTGGAGTGCTGTTCCAGTTGCATATGCATCAGGGTCGTTGCTGCATGCTGATAAAGCAAATAATGACAGCAATGTTTTGTTCATAATACAGGAAGTCATGATTGCTATTAAAGCCAAATATCACTTTCTGCGATTATGAAGTATATCACAATAATCAATCTTTGCTGAAACCTCAGACTCTGATGAACAAAGTAATCAACCTCAACACAAAGAGGTTTTTCATCCTGGTTATCATTGAAGCATTCCTCAAGATGATGGATGACAAACAAGCTTTCACAATGAATTATCTGCTGAAGTGATAACAGAACCTTGAAAAGAGTCAAAAACACTGGACAAGATATTCTGCCTCAAATCATCCCACATAATCAGAAGTTGTATTCAGCAGTTGTATAACCCAGAGTAAGGTAGTCAATGCAGCTCGGCATTTGAATAAAGATGTGAGGGATATGCATGAGACAGAGTTTCTTCTGCCAGGCGAAAACAGTAAATACCCAGGACCTAAGACATATGTTGTATTTGGCTTCTCAGGCACTCAGAGAAGATGTAAAACAGTATTATAGACTTACATGACACAAGGTATACAAATCAAGCCCGTGGACTGTGCTGACATATCAATGAGTGTGCGTCTAACCTCATTTCAGACCAACCGTATATGTTTCTACGGTGGCTTCTTCAAACAGATTGAGGTTTATCTTTGACACATGTAGATATTAAAGCTGATACACGGACCATCATTGTATTCTATAAATTTATGACATATCGTTTGCACATTGTCCAAAAATGTGCTGAGGATACCGGAACACATTGAGATAGCTGTAACAATGCTTAATGATATGGGCAGTGAAGTTGGTGGTTCTTCTCAACAGATTTGTTTACTGTTGGAGATTTGACGACCCACCAGGAAACATTGATAGAGCTATAACCCATGACCAGCTGGACAAAGCAGAAAATGACAAAGGTGTAGTAATACTCTCAAATATTGTTCCTGGTACATTTATTCAAGTAGCTGCAGCCAACGTTTACTTTTAAGAGAAAACTTGATGTCTTGGTGTACCACAACATCTGTCCTCCATAAAAGAAGGGCTGGAAAAAGGCCACCCCAGGCAAAAATGCTTCAGTTAGAACTATAGTATATGAGAGTAGTAGCATGTCCTACTGCAGGAAAATAATTCTAATTTTGCCTGGGGTTTAAAAACCATGCTATTGTCGGAGATGTCTATTAGCCAGGGGTGTCCAGTAATTATTCCACACCTTTGTCCACAGCCATGTTATTTTGATATCTCTTCCAATTATGACCATCCAGACACACTTACGTCGAACAGTTTCAGTTAAAACACATATCTTAGTGTACTGTACAGTGCACACAGTCATTTGAAACGTAGATCGTGATGTATATATATATATATATATATATATATATATATATATATATATATATATATATATATATATATATATATATATATATATATATATATATATATATATATATATATATATATATATATATATATAGTGTCATGGTGCATGTGTACGCTATCTTATCGATATTCCGTGACGGATACACAGCAACGAATGGTTATAGACCTTTAAGTTTCCTGATGGATCGGTTTACTGACATGTAAAATGTGATGATGTGCAGGTTAGACTGACCATCAGTTAAATAAACAGGAAACTCGATTGTTTAAACTATGTCCACATAATCACGTATGTATCGTAGTAAGCGAAAGTTCAAGGGGCTAGTATGGTTTGTTTACCGATGTGGGGTTATTGTGTTGTCTCGAAAATAGCTTCATTTACACTGTTGGATTGCATGCTAAGGAAATCCTTGATGTTTCATGTCTTCAAAAGGTGATAAAACGTGGGGTGTCGCAAGAATGTTTACGGATTCTTGCGAGATGTTGAGATGGTTCTGTGGTGCTTTCTGATTGGATGAAAAACAAAACCTGCAGAAGGAAAAGAGAGAAGGAAGGGAGAGAGGCAAGTTGTTACGTTGCTTCGCAAGTGGTTTGAAAAGTGAGAATCATACAGCTTCACATCACAACGGGCTTTGGAGTTTTGCCACTATAATATACATCGTTAGGACTATATGTCGGGCAGAAATACTTGGGATACCAAGGGATAGACTGGGAACCATGTCTATTATACCAAGCTACCATTGGGAACCATGTCTATTATACCAAGCTACCATTGGGAACCATGTCTATTATACCAAGCTACCACTGGGAAACATATACAGTTGGTTTCTGGTGGAGTTGAGAACGCCGTTGAGCTCGATAATTATATAGAAGAGGCCGACATGGTGGATTCATCTCATGACTCGAATTGGGACAGGATCCCAAACATACTCTACTGTGCATCCAGGAGTTTGGAGTGACTGCTGAACTGGAGAGAAGAGCAACAAGCACGGACATCCCGAAGCGTCATCATTGGACATTCCAGGAACACCAGGCTCGTAAACGTCGAAGGAACATCGTGTGCAGATTGGACTGATTGACTATAACCGTGAATATTGCCTGTACATTTGACGTTGTACCTTTTGTTTACGACACAGTTTCATCGGTTTCTTGCTGCAAGTGCCGGTGTGTTCATTGCACTGTGCCCTCAAGTCACAGACACTGGCTAACAAGTTTCTCGGTCCAAACGACCATCCTCTTTACAAACAGCACTTCTCTGGAGAATGCCATTGTTTGAACTCGCAGAGTACCCACCCTTTGGGTGATCTTGAGCCAAGCATGCAACATGTTCTTCTGATGCATGCCAACTGACAGCTCTGTATGGGGGGGGGGGGGAGAGGGGGGACAAAAAGAAACCCCCATTAAGTTAGGTGCATGGAGTAAAAACAAACCTACTGCTTATAATTCAAAACTCCTCACTGTACTGGAAAAAAAGTGGGGTCAGGAATACTGTATTGAAATGGTGAGATTTGAAATACCCTCCCCTACCTGGAGGTGGTGCTACACGACACAAATTTACATTGAGAATTTGTATCCTCCCCCCCCCCCCCCAGGACCACCAGCAAAGATTTAATAAAAACAACCCATACACCAATTGTGGTCATGCTGATCCTGTGTAGCAAGTCTGGATGTAATCTGCCCACAACTGTAGAAGGAGTAGCTTTTCAAACAAACTGTGGCGTATTGGCAAACGCATGCAAAGCACAATGCGGGGAGCGTTGTGGGGGCGTGGAGGAGTGGTGATGGTAGTCACGTGTCTGCAGTGCATATAACTGTTCGCGCCCGCTCGGGACTTGTAGCACCAGTAGCGTCAGTAGCAGCATGTGGTATCTTTAGCAGTGTCTTGTAGGTCGTGTGCCTGTACGGTGCATCGAGTGCGCACTAAAGCGGGAGTTACGGGCATCCGACGCCCACCCTCTCGCTCGAGACAATAAAGTGGAGTTGTGTTACCCTCCGGCTCGTGTCTGCCTGTTCGCACCTCTGCCACGACACTACACAAACAAACACACAAACGCTGATCCATAAATTATAGTGAGGATAAGTGAAGAAAGGGGGAAATGATTGTGAGTTTAACGTTCTATCTTTATTTAATTTTAACATTGTTCTCAACATACGGCAGTGCCGGATTTAGGCATAAGCTAAACAAGCTACAGCTTAGGGCCACACAATCCGCAGGGGCCTCAAAAAACGATTTGTTAGACGAAGACGTGTATATATATATATATATATATATATATATATATATATATATATATATATATATATATATATGAGCCTGGTGTTGGCGAAGTGGTTTGGGCAGCGGCTTGGGATCCAAAAGGTCCTGAGTTCAAGCCCCGTTGGGCCACTGAATTAATACACTAGGGGGTTGACTCAGCCTGTCATCCTTCCGAGGTCGGCGAAGTGAGTACCAGTGTACTGGGCCGGTGTATACCCCGGTTAAAATAGGTGTACCATATCCCTGTGTCGTAAGAGGCGACCAGGGTTGCGTCAGGAAGGGCTTCCGGCGTAAAACATGTGCCAAATCACTATGCGGATCATACGGATGATCCGC
Organism: Eptatretus burgeri; assembly: GCF_056783735.1. Taxonomy (NCBI): domain Eukaryota; kingdom Metazoa; phylum Chordata; class Myxini; order Myxiniformes; family Myxinidae; genus Eptatretus; species Eptatretus burgeri. The sequence continues at coordinate 107,482,831 of NC_140968.1, forward strand.
TGTGGCGACCCCGAACGGGAGCAGCCGAAAGAAGAAGAAGAATATATATATATATATATATATATATATATATATATATATATCCATCCATCCACCATTCATTTGTACTGGCAAAGGGTGTATATATATATATATATATATATATATATATATATATATATATATATATATATATATATATATTGTTGTGGTTGACGAAATTCGCAAACCACCATTCAGGTCCCTTAGGTGAGATATCTCGGTAAGTATATGTGTAGTTCGGCCCAAACCCGTTGTTTCGAGGGAATAAATGTCATTCAGTCGGGCTGCGACCCTTTTAGATAGCCGTTTTTCTTTTACTATCTTTATTTTGGACCAGCCGCCATTACTACCACCACCAACCACAACGCCGCTTCACAACAACAACCACCAACCACAACGCCGCTTCACAACAACAACCACCAACCACAACGCCGCTTCACAACAACCACCACCAACCACAACGCCGCTTCACAACAACAGCCACGACCTTTACCGTCACAACTCGCCACCATCGCATCACCGTCATTCCCACGCCACTTGTGGGTGCCGATGCTGGACTCGTGCGGGGCGCGCACCGAGCAGCGTGTTCAGAGACATCACAGACTTTCCGAAGAAAAACGGATCAAAAATGACTCACGCCCACTTCTGTTCCGTCCTATCGGAGAGCGTGGGGCGATTTGGCCCCGCCTCCAGGCGTTGGAGTGAGGTCGCGATATGCAAATTCATGGATCAAAAAGCATTCACGCCCACTTTTCTTCGGTCCAATGGGGAGCCAGTTGGAGGTGAAGGGTCGGAGGTAAAGGGTCAAAGGTGGGGGAGCGAGGCCACGGGGGATATAAACGGCCGCGCTCGCCAAACAGTGCAGTTCGGAGGGGAAGTTGAGAGTGGTGCGTTGGAACGAGTTGTCGGTGGAGCTGGGAAGAAGAGTCAGAGTTCGGAGGGGAGAAGTCAAGAGTGAAGAGTTGGGACGAGCCAAGAGAGGAGACGGAGAGGGCGATTAGACGGAGCTGTGGAGAGGTGGCGGCGGCGAAGGCGGACGAGGGGGTGCTCGCGTCGGTGCCGGGAGCTGCAGAGGGAGAGGCCAGCGGCGCGACCGAGGTCGAGGTGGAGACGCTCGTCGCGGGACCCGAGACAGGGTGATATCCTCCTCCCCTCCGAGCATCAACAACCCCCTCCTGTTTCCCCCCGCGCTGAGATAGTGCGACAAGGGGGCCCCTTTCCCACCCCCTACCAGACACTGTCCGCGAGGCCCGCGGAGTTGGGGCGCCACCGCCGCTCTGCGTCTCATCATCAGACGGGTAGGCCCGACACGGTCTCGGCCCCAGGCCCGCCTACCCGCCTCATCCTTGAGGGTGGACCTTTTCTTTTGCTTTGAGTGTATGTGTTGTCGGCGCCGTCTGTGAAGTAAAATTGTATAAGTGTTGCCGTGTGCTCGGTAGTCGGATAGCTCTGCATTGTCTTCTTCTTTTATATTTGCTTTCTGTGTAATGTGTGTTTCTTCTTCTTCTTTTACATTTGCTTTTGGTGTAATAGTATATGTGTGCTTCCCGTTCATCGCGAAATAAATGTGAGTTATGTTGAACTGTTTTCCCGCTTCGCTTCGTCTTTTCTTTCATTGAATCTCCATCTTGCTTCACGTAAAGGGTTGGTCGTGGGCTAAAACGCCCGATAATTAATCGAACCGTCGAGGCCGACGAATAACACCGCTCGGTTATCCCGATAGTACGGAACGGGTCGCTTAAAGTGGCCCGTGTCCGAAGTCGACCTGCGGCGAGGTGCGATCGCCCGGTCTACCCTCCGTGTGGGTACTTCGGTAGGTCGAATTTGGCGAGCAACCCTATCCCACGCGGGGGCCGATTGGCACGATCGTGATGAGACCGAAAGGTCCACCCGTGACTAGTTCCCGGCGTTAGTCCGAGAGGGTCACGACTGGATTGTCCGTCCGATGGGCGACGTGCCGCGATTCGAGTTACGTGGCCGTCCGCACGCCGGCGGGCGCGAATCCGCAACACTGGTGTCAGGAGTGGGATATAAACCCATCGCTCTCCTCGCGGCACTGGTATCGGAGAACGGGAAAACGGGCTCTCCTGTCTCCAATTAAATTCACGGGAATCGGTCCAGGGGTGAGAGGAGCGACCCCCGATTCCCTCCAAATTACGAGCGAGCTAAATTAACCCTTTAAGAGAAGCAAGATGGCGTCTCAAGGCGAGCGGGAGCCGGGGGTATTAGAAATGGATGTAGAATGTGTAGAATCCATGGCTCAGGATGAAATCCCCGTGCAGGAAATGTTGGTTGTACAGGAAAACGAACTCGCCCAACTGAACCCAGAGCCCGAAATGGGTGCGGCAGCGGCCGCGGTGTATGACACCTCCCCTCCCCCTCTCCACCAAAACCCTTCCCCAACCCCTGCCGAAACGGCTCACCCAAGGGCACCCGACATGGCCCAGCTATTCACCATGCTGGCACAAATGAATGCGGAAATGACAGCTAAGATAAATGCGGATATGAAAAACGAAATGAAAGGCATGAACGAAAAGATGGATGCGAATGCACAAAAGATGGATACAAATACAAATGAAATGAAAAACGAAATGAAAGGAATGAACAAGCAAATGAGGGAGGAAATGAAAGAGCTGCGGGGTGAGACGCAGAACATGGGCCGATGCCTGCAGGCGGGCATGAAGGCCGTTAGCAGGGAGCTTAAAATGGCGACTCCACGTGTAGGAACGAACGAGCTGGGAGGGAGTGCAATGGCTGTCGGGCCCGCGGTGGAGGCGGGTAAGGACAAAATAATTCGGGGGACGTGTTGGGCGAGGGTCGTGACGGAAAAAGTGACGGTAACCGAGAGGGACAAACTAATTGGGGTGACGGAGACATGCACGAGGGAGATAACAAGGGAAGAGACGGAAATAATAGTTGAGACAAGGGAGGTAAAGGGTGAAGAGGTGACTGAGTTGGCAGAGACACGGGAGATGGAAACGATAGAGGAAAGACTGCACGATGAAGACGGGGTAAGTGACGCACACACACACACGGAGGTAGTGGAGGATAATGGGGGTGAGCTCGCGGACTGGGTGGAGGCCCGGTGCGAGCAGCTGGATGGCCTCCTCCAGGAACGAGGGGAGGGAGTATGCCCCCTTGAGGCGAGTCACGACCAGGTGGGTTCGGTCGTGCTTTGCGAGGTTGAGGGGACGGGTGCTGTGGACGGGTGCACGGAAAGCTTGGGGGGTATAGAGGCCCCGGAGACCCTTGTGGGGACACGAATCCCCAGTGCGGTTGTCCCTGTGTGTGTGGTGCAAGGCGTGAGTGCGTCCCCGTGTGTGGAAGCGACCCCGTGTGTGAGTGGTGTGGTGGCGATGGTGCCAGAGTACGTGCCTCCCAGCACGCCGTGTGTGGATGAGGCACCGTGTGTGGAAGAGGCCGTGTGTGTGGATGAAACGGCCAGTGTGGATGAGGCACCGCGGTGAGTGCCCCCGCGTGTGTGAGTGAGGGACGGTGTGTGGATGAAACACCGCGGTTGAGTGCCCCCGCGTGTGTGAGTGAGGCACGATGTATGAGTGAGGCACGGTGTGTGGATGAGGACCCGCGGGTGAGTGCCCCCGCGTGTGTGAGTGGTGTGGTTTGTGTGAGGGAAATGGCACGAGTGAGTGGAAGGCCGCGAGTGAGTGGAGCCACGTGTGCGAGGGAGATGGCATGCGTGAGTGAACGGCCGAGTGCAAGGGAGACCGTGTGTGTGAGAGAGCGGTATGCAAGGGAGATGTCGGTCGGCATGTGTGAACATGCAGCCGCGTCTCCAGGTGTGAGTTTAATGGTGAGGTGTGTAAGCGTCGTAACACGCGGGAGTGCGTGTGTCGAATGGCGGCGACGACGGCGACATGTGAGGAAAGAAAGCCGAGTAGCGGCTGTAGTTGTTTCGGGGACCGTGCCGGGTTCACCCAGCAGTGAGCACGAGGTCCGTGCTGTGCAACGCACGAGGCCCCCACGTGCTCGCTTGCGAGAGTGAAGTCCCGGTCCGGAAACGCACGCGGTGGATTTGCCGATCCCGCGGACGGACAAAGTTTAGGCAGGATTACGGATTTGGACCGGACGGGTTCTCCACGCGATCGTGTGTGTTAAGCTCCAACGGGCAAAGCACATGTGTTCGCGTGGGGAACCCTTCGAGACGTGGGGCTTGTGTTTTTTTTTATGCGCACGGTGACGCCATGGCTGCACGTGGGGTTGGAATCCGGCAGGAGGGGTATCCCTGCCGGATGGTACCGTCCAAGGAGGGACGAGGTACACGTGCAGCTGCATGACGTCACGGGCAGGTGTAAAGTGCGCGAGCTGTGAGTTGCCGCGCTGGTGATGCGCATGGAAAAAAAAAAAAACAGTAAGCCTCACTTTCGGGTGCACAGGATTCCCGGGCAAGGGGTGGAAGACCCCCTTACCAGGGCACAGGATGGAAACTAGTTAGGGGGAAGGGTGAGCTTAGTTAGACCGACTTCATGGGGCAGGGGTAAGTCCTCATGGAGTCCGTGGAATGGATTAGGTAGAGGGATTTATTGAGCTTAAGGATGGGAAAATGGGAATAGATTTTGAGAAGTGACAGACAGTGAATGTGTAGAGGGGACGTAGTTTAGCTACGTAGTGTTAAAAGGAACGTGCTACTAGTTTAAGGGACGACGTGGGAGCACGAGTTAGTTAGGGGAGGTAGTTAGAAGGATGGCAGAGTTCAGTGGTGTGTGTGTTGAAGAGTTGGTGAGTGAAGTGGAAGCATGTGCTTGGTGAGTGAGTGAGGCCAGCGGGTCTGTGTGTATGGGGCGAATGGGGACTGCATGGTGCGATGAGTGATTGGGGGGAGGAGTGACTCCCGCCCAAGGGACCCCGGGGTCAGTATAAAGTGAGTTAGGGGGTTAGTCAAATTAGCAAATATGGAAGTCGTTTTGTTGTTGGTGGGGAAGTAGGCTCGAAACCCGTTTGGAGGGGTGCAGGAGCCCTGTTGACGGGCTGGGAGCGTGGCTGCGAAAAGTGAGTATCGCTGAGTGGGTACCCCGGGCACCAGGCTAGTCGGCCGTGGTAGGCCAAGGGCCCATGGGGGGCCGGGATAGCGTAGTGGGCACGGGTGCGCCTGCTTGGTGCGGGGGCCCGGGGCGCCATTAGCCGCGTGGGCAGTGTTGTGGGCACGGGTGACCCTCGGAAAGGGGCCTGGGAAGCCAGCCTGCCACGTGTGCGTTTCAGGGGAGGTGCCATGGGGGGCACTCCCCGGTGTTTAGGGAGCTGGTAGGCTCGGAGGCAGTGTAGTGCCCGGGGGTGCCATAGCTGGAGATTCGGCAGAGGGTCGTGCCTGCCTAAGGGAGCCACGTGTCCCAGCCAGGAGACCGTGTGAGGGCACGGAGAGAAAATTGGGGGGCGAGGCCCGAAATTGTGAGGACACCAACACAGGCGACGGGAATCTGGGTTGTTAGAACCAATAGTTTAAGCGCGAGGCGCTTGTTGAAAGCCCCGGGGTAGTTTAACAGGTTAAATGGATACGGTAGATTAGGAAGTGTACCCCTCCGCACCATCCATCCCCTCGCTCTCATTGTGGGCCGCTGGACCCACTTCGTGTTATAGATCGCCGAACTCTGGGGAGGCCATTCTGAGGCTTCGTTGGGCCTCGACACAGGACGTTAGCTCTCCCTTATTCCCCTCCGGGAAGGGAACGTAGGGGTTGGGAGTAGGCTAGGTGACAGGATAGGTTAGCCGAACAAAGACGATAAAGGGGGTTAGGGGACGATTTATAGTGGGGAAGTAAAAAAATAAAAAAAATAAGTTGGGGCTAAATTGGGGTTTGACAAATTAAGGGAGTGGGTATAGACAGTGACAGGCAAAGGCGATAGGTGGGAGGGAGACAGGTAGGTAGGTCCGAGTCCGCCTTCCGAGTGGCCAGCACCACCGCACTTCCTCCACCAACCTCCACTGAACGGCAAAGGCTGGCCAGCTTCATCTGCAGCTGCTGTGCTGCAAGGCCTGTGCCGGCCGGATTGTCTGCAGCTGTTTTATGCAAGGCCTGTACCGGCCAGTTCATCTGCCGGCTGTGTTTGCCTGCAGCGGCCTTCTTCTGCGGGCTGTGTTTGCCTGCTGCCTTTGCCATGCCATGCCCACTGCCCACGTTCACCAGCCCCGTTCAATTTTTGCTTTGCCCCCCCCTGTTCATTGCCATGTGCGCCAGGATCAGAAAGCAACAGTTTGCAAGGTGCAAGAACTGCCCTGTTGGCAGCTACAACACGGGCCTGCAGTGGCGGCCCGTGCACCGTGTTTGCGTGCATCCATTCATCCATCCATTCGTTGTGCTCATTGCGTGTGCCACTTGAGCTGGCACGGAGACTGTGTTTGTGCAGCCCATGCACCGTTTTTTTCACTGCGTTCAGTTTCAAAAGGGAAGGCCTTGGACTCCGTGTGAGCAGCCGGCCACGTTCCCTGTCACCTGCATTGTTTGAGCCAGAGACTGCATGTGAGCAGCCTGGCTCCCTGCTAACTGCTTTCTTTTCGCAGAGTCCATTGATCCTGGGCCATGGTTTAGTGTCAAATTTGTAAGTTAAGGTTAAGATGTACTGTACATATGAGTGCGCCCCCGGCATGTTTGTCTTAGCGCCGGCAATTTTATTTAAGTCGTCCGTGTGAGTGAGTTTGTTTAGGTAGTTACTCAGCCCTTAGGTTATTTATTTTGGGGACACGAATACCATGAATGTCGCACTCAGGGATCCGTAGGTAAAATGTACTAGGGGAAAACTACACATGATGGCACACGAAAATTTGACGACTCGGGACGAGTCTGTAAAAAGGGGAGGGGGTAGTGTTGTGGTTGACGAAATTCGCAAACCACCATTCAGGTCCCTTAGGTGAGATATCTCGGAGAGTATATGTGTAGTTAGGCCCAAACCCGTTGTTTCGAGGGAATAAATGTCATTCAGTCGGGCTGCGACCCTTTTAGATAGCCGTTTTTCTTTTACTATCTTTATTTTGGACCAGCCGCCATTACTACCACCACCAACCACAACGCCGCTTCACAACAACAACCACCAACCACAACTCCACTTCACAACAATAACCACCAACCACAACGCCGCTTCACAACAACAACCACCAACCACAACGCCGCTTCACAACAACAGCCACGACCTTTACCGTCACAACTCGCCACCATCGCATCACCGTCATTCCCACGCCACTTGTGGGCGCCGATGCTGGACTCGTGCGGGGCGCGCACCGAGCAGCGTGTTCAGAGACATCACAGACTTTCCGAAGAAAAACGGATCAAAAATGACTCACGCCCACTTCTGTTCCGTCCTATCGGAGAGCGTGGGGCGATTTGGCCCCGCCTCCAGGCGTTGGAGTGAGGTCGCGATATGCAAATTCATGGATCAAAAAGCATTCACGCCCACTTTTCTTCGGTCCAATGGGGAGCCAGTTGGAGGTGAAGGGTCGGAGGTAAAGGGTCAAAGGTGGGGGAGCGAGGCCACGGGGGATATAAACGGCCGCGCTCGCCAAACAGTGCAGTTCGGAGGGGAAGTTGAGAGTGGTGCGTTGGAACGAGTTGTCGGTGGAGCTGGGAAGAAGAGTCAGAGTTCGGAGGGGAGAAGTCAAGAGTGAAGAGTTGGGACGAGCCAAGAGAGGAGACGGAGAGGGCGATTAGACGGAGCTGTGGAGAGGTGGTGGCGGCGAAGACGGACGAGGGGGTGCTCGCGTCGGTGCCGGGAGCTGCAGAGGGAGAGGCCAGCGGCACGACCGAGGTCGAGGTGGAGACGCTCGTCGCGGAACCCGAGACAGGGTGATATCCTCCTCCCCCCCGAGCATCAACAACCCCCTCCTGTTTCCCCCCGCGCTGAGATAGTGCGACAAGGGGGCCCCTTTCCCACCCCCTACCAGACACTGTCCGCGAGGCCCGCGGAGTTGGGGCGCCACCGCCGCTCTGCGTCTCATCATCAGACGGGTAGGCCCGACACGGTCTCGGCCCCAGGCCCGCCTACCCGCCTCATCCTTGAGGGTGGACCTTTTCTTTTGCTTTGAGTGTATGTGTTGTCGGCGCCGTCTGTGAAGTAAAATTGTATAAGTGTTGCCGTGTGCTCGGTAGTCGGATAGCTCTGCATTGTCTTCTTCTTTTATATTTGCTTTCTGTGTAATGTGTGTTTCTTCTTCTTCTTTTACATTTGCTTTTGGTGTAATAGTATATGTGTGCTTCCCGTTCATCGCGAAATAAATGTGAGTTATGTTGAACTGTTTTCCCGCTTCGCTTCGTCTTTTCTTTCATTGAATCTCCATCTTGCTTCACGTAAAGGGTTGGTCGTGGGCTAAAACGCCCGATAATTAATCGAACCGTCGAGGCCGACGAATAACACCGCTCGGTTATCCCGATAGTACGGAACGGGTCGCTTAAAGTGGCCCGTGTCCGAAGTCGACCTGCGGCGAGGTGCGATCGCCCGGTCTACCCTCCGTGTGGGTACTTCGGTAGGTCGAATTTGGCGAGCAACCCTATCCCACGCGGGGGCCGATTAGCACGATCGTGGTGAGACCGAAAGGTCCACCCGTGACTAGTTCCCGGCGTTAGTCCGAGAGGGTCACGACTGGATTGTCCGTCCGGTGGGCGACGTGCCGCGATTCGAGTTACGTGGCCGTCCGCACGCCGGCGGGCGCGAATCCGCAACAATATATATATATATATATATATATATATATATATATATATATATATATATATATATATATATATATATATATATATATATATACACTCATACACATACACATACACATATACATACATATATGTATGTATACACCTACAGAGACATAACAGAAGTAAATCGACACCTAAATTTATTCATTTCATCTGTATAAAGCAAGTTTTACTCAGTGATTTCAACTCATATTTGACTATTTCTTTATAGAAACGAGTTCCTGGGACTTGTACGACAATTAACTCAACTCTGGCATCAGCTCTGATCAGATAGCTCAGAACCTTGGAATTCCGCTTTCTGCGGTCAGTCAGGTGATTGTGCAATTCACCAGCGATGGCAAGGAATCCACAGGTTCCCATTCTGGTTGACCTGGGCCCTCAGAAAGGTGTCTTCGAGCTGTCAAGCATTCCATTGAGAAAACACCCCGTTGCAAGGCAGCAGATGTTGCAGAGGAGGTCAAAGTTAGCTCAAGAACTGCCGTGCGGTACCTTCATAAACTGGGCCACTATGGCAGAGCAGCTCGGGAAAAACCTCTTCTTGGACCAGCCAACATTTAAAGGAGAAATAAGTGGGCTGACGAGATGGCCACCAGACCCTTGGAGTTTTGGCAAACTGTCATTATTTCAGATGAGTCCCGATTTACTCAATTTTCTGACAGTGGACGCGTATGGGTCTGGAGACTTCTCAGTCAAGAGTTCTCTTTGAATCAATTGCAGCCAACTGTCAAACACGGTGGTTTTTCTGTGATGGTGTGGGGAGCAATCTGAAGCGCTGGTCGGTCAGAGCTTGTGGAGTGTGTTGACAACATCAACTCCACGATACACAGTTCTATCCTTGAGAATGGACGCCTCCCTGTCTTCTCCACTGGTTAGATGGTCAAAAACAACACTGTTCATGGAAGATGGAGCTCCATGCCACACTGCAAAAAATATCAAAGAATGGCAGGACAGAAATGGGATCAAGTGACTTCTATGTCTCAGTCAATCTCCTGACATTAATCCCATTGAACACCTCTGGGCCATATTGGATCGAGCTGTGTGTTAAAATGCCAGGAAACCAACATCATTGGCAGAATTGCTCAACATTTTGCAGGAATCCTGGGCAGAAATCCCACAAGAGAAAATTTCGGAACTTGTTAGTTCGATGCCTGAAAGAGTAAAAGCATTGACATCTGCAAATGGCAAGTCTCCCAAAATGCACGTCTCCAAAATACGAGTGTCGGTATGAAAATGAATCAAATATACTTCAAATGTTCAAGAAATAAATTCTTTTGAAACTAGAACGGGCACTCGGAAGAGCGCATACCTTCGCCGCTGCAACTTTTTTCCGGGCACATTTG
>NC_140968.1:107495386-107497770 GCF_056783735.1 Eptatretus burgeri
GTGTAGTTAGCCCAAACCCGTTGTTTAGAGGGAAGAAATGTCATTCATTCGGGCTGCGACCCTTTTAGATAGCCGTTTTTCTTTTTCTATCTTTATTTTGAGCCAACCACGTACCAACCGCCATTACTACCACCACAACCACCACCAACCGCATCTCGACAACCACAGCCACCTTCTCCACAACCGCCATCACACAACAACCACCAACCGCAACGCCGCTTCACAACAACAACAACAACGCCAACAGCCACGACCTTTACCGTCACATCTCGCTCTCGCAACCATCGCATCACCGCCATTCCCGCGCCGCTTGTGGGCACCGATCCTGGACTCGTACAGGGCGCGCACCGAGCAGCGGGTGCAAAAACACCAGCCTTTCCGAGAAATCGGATCAAGAATGATTCACGCCCACTTCTGTTCCGTCCTATCAGCGAGCGTGGGGCGATTTGGCCCCGCCTCCAGGCGCGTCGGAGTATAATCGCTATATGCAGATTCGCGGATCAAGAATGATTCACGCCCACTTTTCCTCCGTCCACTGGGGGAGCGTGGCTCCGCCCCCGAGCCGTTCCTGATCCAAAAATCTGCATATGATTTCTCCTGTCGGACTATAAAGCGCCGAACGCGGGGCGAATTTGGAAGAGTTGAGAAGAGGGAGGAGTTGAGAAGAGAAGAGAGTTGGAGAGTTGTGGCGGCGGCGAAATCAGTCGAGAGAGTGTCTGTCGGGGTCCGGAGAGTCCGGAGAAGCCAAGAAGCTTTGTGGAGGTCTGCGCTCGTGTCAGAGTCGGGGAGCTGCGGAGAGGGGAGGCCGGGAACGCGATTGAGGTCGCAGTGGCGTCGCTCGTCGCGGGACCCAAGCAAGCCAGATATCCTCTTTCCCCCGAGCATCAACAACCCCCCCCCCTGTTTCCCCCCGCGCTGAAATAGTGTGAGAAGGGGGCCCCGTTCCCACCCCATTCCAGGCAGTGCCAGCGAGGCCCGCGGAGTCGGGGCGCCGCCGCCATTTTGCGGCTCATCACCAGACGGGTAGGCTCGACACGGTCTCGGCCCCAGGCCCGTCTGCCCCCTTATCGTTGAGGGTGGCCCCTTTTTCTTTTGCTTTGGAGTATATGTGTTGTCGGCGCCGTCTGTGAAGTAAAACTGTGTAAGTGTTGCCGTGTGCTCGCGTAGTCGGTAGTAGATCTGCATTGTGTTTCTTTTTTTACATTTGCTTTTGGTGCATAATTCTTGTAATTGTATATGTGTGCTTTCCGTTTGCCGCGGAATAAATGTGCCTTATGTTGAACTGTTTTTCCCGTTTCGCTTCGTCTTTTCTTTAATTGAATCTCCATCTTACTTCACGTAAAGGGTTGGTAGTGGGCTAAATACGCCCGAGAATTAATCGGAACCGTCGAGGTTGACGATAACACCGCTCGGTTATCCCGATAGTACGGAACGGGTCGCTTAAAGTGGCCCGTGTCCGAAGTCGACCTGCGGCGAGGTGCGATCGCCCGGTCTACCCTCCGTGTGGGTACTTAGGTAGGTCGAATTTGGCGAACAACCCTATCCCACGCGGGGGGCCGATTGGCACGATCGTGGTGAGGCCGAAAGGCCCACCCGTGACTAGTTCCCGGCGTTAGTCCGAGAGGGTCATGACGGGATTGTCCGTCCGGTGGGCGACGTGCCGCGATTCGAGTTACGTGGCCGCTCGCACGCCGGCGGGCGCGAATCCGCAACAATATATATATATGTATATATATATATATATATATATATATATATATATATATATATATTTTGTTGCGGGCCTGGTCGATTAAGGTTAGACCCCCAACCTAAATTGTGGTGACACCGCCAGCCTGGATAGCCGAGCGGTTTTCCTCAGCGATTATAACACTGGCAATGGAGGCACAGATGGATGCACAGGGGGGTTTATACTCGAACCCCACGACAAATACACAGACACCTCAACTTAAAATAAGCGCAGGAATTTAATGACAATATAAATATTTACAAGGGGATAATGTTAAATGTAATAATAAATGTGAGATAAATTAAACCTAAAGTTAAGGAACCTCTGTACACAGTCTTCAATACAGACAAGGGGTAACAAAATAAAAGAAAATCCTTCCTTTATTCTGGCACTGAGCTTGGTACAGAGATGGTCTTTGTGGAACTTGGAATTGAGGTGCTTCGTCCTGCACGTGTAGATGCGTGCAAAAAAATGGCGCCAAGCCGCTCTCTCGTAGCGGGAAAAATGTATGTCAGGCAATTGGTGTGTGGTATTCAACACCAAGGCTCAGAGACCCCATGCAGCTTCTTCGTGTGTCGATCGTCCTCACCGACCCGCTGCTTTTCAGAATAGCACCGTCCTCTTCAGTGATATACACGAGGCGTCGGGGCACGTC
>NC_140968.1:107498270-107573270 GCF_056783735.1 Eptatretus burgeri
TACATCTTATAACCTCGTGCTTTGGAAATTGTGATGGTTGCGAGGGACGCTTTGGTTCCCTAGCAACAACCGAAAAACCTTCAAAATCGGTACCGTTCACGCGAAATCAATTCTGAAAGCCATTATCCCACGTCGGGTTATGATATTTGGCACGAATGATCTGCAGGTGATGCTCTATCAAATATATTCCGGTTTTTGTGATATATGGAATACTTTCCCCGCAGTGCCTCGTACAATGAGGGTTTGCGTGAAAATTGAAGACCCCCTCGCGACCAGGTGAGTGCATCGATACGAATGAAACTTTGCAGGTTCATGGTACTCAATGAGTACTACAACTTTTCTGCAGGACATATTTACCGATTTCCCTTAGGTCAGGGGTCAAAGTTCAATTCGTGTAAAAATCGATAATATGCGAGAGCTGGAGGTGCCTTCGCGCCAAATATTACTCCTATTGTTATGGTCGGATGGTCATGAAAATTTACACTAATCGTCTGGAATACATTGTGCACAAACGATCGAGCCGAATTTTCGATTTCGATCTTTGTTCACCCACAGCACCCCCTCGAACTTTGGGGATTTCCGATTTCAAACCTCATTTCGGTACTTTTCATTCAAATGGATACCGAGTAGTTATCAGCAGATGGAACTGGATGAGATTTGATATGCAATCTCAAGGTGATTCCCTATCCGCTATATGACATCCATTTTGCTCTATATCTTATAGTTTCTATGCTTGGCGACCCATTGCCGCCGACCGGCTTGTATGTACATATATATGTATGTGTATATATATATATATATATATATATATATATATATATATTAAAATATATATATATATATATATATATATTTACATGTATGTATATATGTTGCCACTAGTAATGAAGCCTGGTGTTGGCTTCGTGGTTCGGGTGGCTGGCTTGGGATCTTAGGGTCCTGAGTGTCAGTGTCATTGCCACTGAATTAACACCAGGGGGTTGACTCAGCCTGTCATCCTTCCGAGTTTGATGAAAATGAGTACCAGTTAACTGGTCCCAGTGTATGCCCGGTTAGAATAGATGTACCATATCCCTGTGTGTCGTAAGTGTTGACCAGGGTTGGCGTGAGGAAGGGCATACGGCCATAAAACATTGCCTCAAGAAGGGAAGCATGATTGCATGGAACCTGCAAAAAAAGCTAACCCCTGCTCAGCAGGGAAAAATGGCTGTAAAAACGTTGTATATTGATACTCGTAACAGGCAATGTGTGTGTTTGCGTCAGTGTATCTCCTCCATAACTACAAAACTATAAAACCTATTAGCCTGAATCTTTGCATGCATACTCAGAAAACTCAAAGGAAGTGCAGGAGTGAAAATTGGGTGTTTGTCTCTGGGTCTTAAGCCGTTTCCTGGGTAACCTCGCTGGTGTCTGCAGCTGCCATGGTTTTTGGCCTGCTCAACCTTACCTTGGCTTGGAACAGGCCACAACGATTTCTTAATGATAAGGTTATTGTTTTTACTTTCCTCATTCATATAATTGAAGGCCTGTTCATCATCGCTACGATTCGCTGGGTTGCAATGCTTATAAACATGCGGAGACGTCAGCGTTCATGGCTTGACATTTTGGGTGTCTCCGGGAGGTGTATGTTTAATGTGTTGCTCATCGCGTGCCAAACTAGCTGTTTCTTGTGAGCCGTTCCGTTGGAGTGCTTGCTTGAGTGCTTAAACCACTTGGCGAGCGCTCTCCAAGCTGCTTGGTTGTTCGTTTCGGTAAAAGTATCCATGCTCTCAAAGGAACATCGATTAGACAGACGTACGTTTCCGCTTGTGTTGGCCCCTGCGGTGCCATGCAGTTGGTGTCTTGGGAGGTGTCTCATCCGCTGTAAATGTGCAATTTTATATTTACATGATATCGTTTTGTTTAACCTTTTGTGCTTTCGCTTAATATAATCCACCCCTCACTTCAACATTTATACATATATAAAAGCAAAGTCCACCCGACCATGTGTTTGCCATGATCTGGTTTTGAAGGCTGAGAGCAGAGATCAACATTTTGTTTTCTGTTCCTTGATATAGTTTTTACTTGAATTTTGTTAATTTCCCACTTTCATTCCTCTTTTAAAGAACTCTGTTTAAAGGTGAATCTTTGTGTTTGTCGTTTTTATGCATGTCATGTGTTTGTACGTATATAAACTGTAATACCATAACGGAAGTGTGCGTGTGCGTGTGCATGTGTGTGTGTGTGTGTCTTGTTATGTCTGGCTTCCTTGGGACTACGGTGCAGTAATTGGTCTTTATTTTGGTTCCTACACCTTCTTTCTGGTCTTTTTCCTTCTGACATACTGTATCTTAGCTCTGCTCCCCCCCCCCCCCAAGATTTCTCCTGGGCACACACATTCTCTCAGTAACACACTTCTGCCAAAACAACCAAAATTCAGGCTCATTGTTCATTTCCACTCATTCAATCCTGCCTTCTCTCCCCTGTGAAATCAATCACATTCTTCCTTCCAGAGCCTCAATCAAGGTGGCTGTCTACCTCTTCAGGTCACCCTTGTCCATACTCGTGATATTTTCTTCTCTCATTAGCCCTCGTCAAACCCACATCTTCCTTTCCATGTTATTGTTTTCTTCCATCTGCCTCTACCCTGTTTCTATTACTGTTTCATTCCTGGTTTTCCTTTTCTGTTCTTTCCACCCCTTATCTCTTGTAGTTGATGTTGTATTGATGCACTTGAGTACTTGATGTACTTGAGCTTGTTCACCCCCTATGTCTCCCTCCATTCTCCTACCTCTCCACTTGTTCTCATTCTTCCCCGAACCCATCGGTCCTCTCGGTGTCCTTCCATTGTTCTCCAATGCCTGCTGTTTTGTTGTGGTTCCCCCTTTACGCTATGTTCTTCGTTTCGTTCTCTTCTCTTTTGCTCTATTCTGTTCTCACTCTTCCACAAGCCTTGACTTTGTACACAAAGAAAAGCCTTTCTTTGACTTGCTCCTTCTTAGTATTTCTGTTGAAGGCAGAAATATATAATAAGTGGCCTGCAGGCTTTAAGAGCATTAATTCTTCTTTTTGCAATTGATGAAATCACCAGATTCAATGTGACCTGGTGTGTTTTGCAGGAGGTATGGTCCCCAAAGAGATATGGCTTGGAGCCCTTCTTGATGATGGACATTGGCACTCTATTGGGCTAGATCGTCATGGCAGACATGGAAATCTCTCTGTCGATGGCCACATCATTGCCTTCACACTCCCTGGACACCGTAGTACATTGCAACTTGACTACCAGGTACAAGTGAAATATATGTGACATGTGCAGCCAAGGATCAAGGAAGTAGACTTCAAAAAATGATAAATATGTAAAGGGTAGTGAACAGAGGGGGAAATGTTATTGGAAAAGCAGTTCCTGAATTATTGAAAGCACTTAGCAAGACTAAAATTGTCAAAAGTTGTTTTTCGTTGTTACTCTTTAATCACTACCCATGAGCATTATTGGTCATAAATCGTTTTTCATTCCCCATTTGTGCATAATATCATTGTTGCTTGTTCATGAAACATTCAAATGAAAAGCAATGCTCTTTGGACTCACAAAGGGAGGAAGTGATATTAAAAGCAAAGAACAAGGTATAAAAAAGTTAATTGATGCATGAAAAATTAAATATATTGGTCACATGTTTTGACAAATTAATGGCAAGTCAAACCTGTGGCTCGATGTGATCGTGCATTGGTTCAAAATGAACACATTAGTCCTCCTCACAAGCTTGTTTGGCCTCAAGGAATATCATTCTGTGGTTGATGCAGCAGAATCCTTGTTTGTTTCCATTTCTTAGGGTTTGCTATATTAACAACAGACTGAGTTCTGGATGGCGGCTTTCAATAATGACCCTCGTGAACAGGCATGAGGCCCATTGCCGGGTTTTGACCTTTATTTTTACCTGGTGTCGTTTCATAATCAGCCCAAGCATATATCATTTGTCGGGCAAAGACTGACCTTATCCGAGTTGGCAGGATGTGGGCCAGCCATCCTAATGAGGATAACTATTGAACGCATCTCTGGCTCAACATCGCTAATTCTGCTCCGAAGGCCACTGTGACCAACTGGCTATATTGCACATTGCAACTCGCAAGGCTCATTTTGTAATATCTCCCTCAAATTATCGTAGACGTTATCACTTTAAGATCACCAATGCAAATTACAATATATACAGTACATTTATAAGTCTAGGATCCATGACTTCAAACTGGGAGAGAATAAATAAACCATAAAACAGGCACTTGGAAAGGGTCATGGTGACCGATTGGCTTCATCAACACTTCTATGACCTCAGGCAGAAGAAAACTCCCAACACAAAAGAATTGGCCCAGATGTCTGCACCCTCTCTCCACAGGCCATCTGTGGACAATTGTCAGGCTGTTCCCAGTGGAGACAATTACCAGCATGCCTCTACATTTTCTCTCTTTCACTCTTCCCAGTGCTCGTGTATCCCAGTTGGATTCGACTTTGAATCCCCGGCCTGGAACTCGGGCAATGATAATCTCGAGCTGCTGTTTCTCCTGCTGGGGTTTTAACTTAATTTGCATGGGATTCACTCTTGCCTTAAGCTCTTTGCCGAATATGGCCTGATGTTCGCAAAGCTCACAAATGTTGAGTAACTCAGAAATTGAAATGTTGTGGAAATTGAAAAAGTGAGCAGATTCCGAGAAACTTTGTTGTTAAGTTCATGAGACGAACATGCAAACAAGATAAAAAAGGAAGCAGAATAAAACCATTTATTTGGAAAAATGACAGTCTGTGAAATCCAAGAAGAAACAAAACGATGCAAGAGCTGAAATAACTACAATTTAATTGACACGAAAAAGATGCTTAACATTGGCATTAGAAACAGTCAGTGAACTCATGGTTATTGGATATTGTCTTAATGGCATGTACAACAATGAGAAAGCGATGGTGATTCACATATTGTGAACGACAATTGTGAAAATATACAGCAAACGATAGACCCTGCCAATCGGGTATGTTCCATTGCTTTGACATTTGGCAGGGAGACTGGCCTTGGCAGCCAAATCAATTTAGACACATGAACGTGGAAGAAGTGTTACACAGCATCAATGAATCAATTCTTTCATCGTCTTCTAAAAGAAGCTTTGCGAAAGATGTGCACATGAAGGACTAAAGAAAATCAGCGAGAAGAAAGATCACAAGCCAAAGCTGCTTCCTTGCAGATATGAGCTGTACAGACACACTCAAACCTTTAAATATATACATTACTCTAAAATGTGAAAATATGCACAATTACTCTGAAATCTGTAAATAGATACAATCACTCTCAAATCTGTAAATACATACAATCACTTTAAAATGTGAAAATATATACAATCACTCTCAAATCTGTAAATATACACAGTCACTCTCAAATCTGTAAATATATACAATCACTGTAAAATGTGAAAATATATACAATCACTCTCAAATCTGGAAATATATACACTCACTCTCAAATCTGTAGGTATTTACATGACTCGAAAATCTGTAAATATATAGAATCATTCTCAAATCTGTAAATATATACAACCACTCTCAAATCTGTAAATATATACAATCACTCACATCTGGAACTATATACATGACTTGAAAATCTGTAAATGTATAGAATCACTCTCAAATCTGTAAATATACACAATCACTCTCAAATCTGTAAATATATACAAACACTCTCAAATATGTAATTATAAACAATCACTCTCAAATATGTAAATATATACAATCACTCTCAAATCTGTAAAAATATGCAATCATTCTCAAATCTGAAAATATAAACAATCACTCTCAAATCTGTAAGTATATGCAATCACTCTCAAATCTGTAAATAAACACAATCACTCTCAAATCTGTAAGTATACACAATCACTCTCAAATCTGAACATATGTACAAACACTCTCAATCTGTAAATATATACATGACGCTCAAATCTGTAAATATATACAAACACTCTCAAATCTGTAAGTATATGCAATCACTCTCAAATCTGTAAATGAACACAATCACTCTCAAATCTCTAAACATATGCAATCACTCTCAAATCTGCAAATATATACAATCACTCTCAAATCTGTAAATATACACAATCACTCTCAAATCTGTAAATATATACAAACACTCTCAAATCTGTAAATATATACAATCACTCTCAAATCTGTAACTCGATACATGACTCGAAAATCTGTAACTGTATAGAATCACTCTCAAATATGTAAATATACACAATCACTCTCAAATCTGTAAATATTTACAAACACTCTCAAATATGTAAATATAAACAATCACTCTCAAATATGGAAATATATACAATCACTCTCAAATCTGTGAAAATATACAATCATTCTCAAATCTGAAAATATAAACAATCACTCTCAAATCTGTAAGTATATGCAATCACTCTCAAATCTGTAAATAAACCCAATCACTCTCAAATCTGTAAATACACACAGTCACTCTCAAATCTGTAAATATATACAAACACTCACAATCTGTAAATATATACAATGACTCTCAAATCTCTAAATATATACAATGACTCTCAAATCTGTAAATATATACAATCACTCTCAAATCTGTAAATATACACAATCACTCTCAAATCTGTAAATATACACAATCACTCTCAAATCTGTAAATATTTGCATGACTCGAAAATCTGTAAATATATAGATTCATACTCAAATCTGTAAATATATAGAATCACTCTCAAATCTGTAACGATACACATGACTCAAATCTGTAAATGTATAGAATCACTCTCAAATCTGTAAATATACACAATCACTCTCAAATCTGTAAATATACACAATCACTCTCGAATCTGTAAATATATACAAACACGCTCAAATCTGTAAATATATACAATCACTCTCAAATATGTAAATATATACAATCACTCTCAAATCTGTAAAAATATACAATCATTCTCAAATCTGAAAATAGAAACAATCACTCTCAAATCTGTAAGTATACACAATCACTCTCAAATCTGTAACGATACACATGACTCAAATCTGTAAATATACACAATCACTCTCAAATCTGTAAATATACACAATCACTCTCGAATCTGTAAATACATACAAACACGCTCAAATCTGTAAATATATACAATCACTCTCAAATATGTAAATATATACAATCACTCTCAAATCTGTAAAAATATACAATCACTCTCAAATCTGCAAATATATACAATCACTCTCAAATCTGTAAATATACACAATCACTCTCAAATCTGTAAATATGTACAATCACTCTCAAATCTGTAAATATATACATGACTCTCAAATCTGCAAATATATACAATGACTCTCAAATCTCTAAATATATACAATCACTCTCAAATCTGCAAAATAAACAATCACTCTCAAATCTGTAAGTATATTGTTACGGCTGTGGAAATTCGCAAACCACCATCCAGGTCCCGTAGATGAGATATCTCTTAAGTACATGTGTAGTTAGCCCCAAACCCATTGTTTAGAGGGGATTAATGTGATTCATTCGGGCTGCGATGCTTTGAGTCAGTCGTTTTTCTTTTTCTATCTGTTATTTCAAACAAAAACCAACGAGGACGCTCGGTGGGCTTTTACCCCCTGTTTTTCGCGCCATTCTTCTCCGCGCTCGGTGTGAAGGAGGAGAAGCGGGGTGGGGCAGCTGGCGCCCGATTGGTGGATGCGCGGTGTGACGCGGCCAGGGAGGAGGAACGCCCCTCTTCGAGACCTTTCTCGAAGCACCTCGAAGGGGGGTGGAGCAAAGAACGGGGCGGAGCAACAGGACGGAGCTCTGGGATATAAAAAGTCAGACACGGGAGGAGCGGTTTTGTGGTTGCTCTTGCCCTCTTCCTGTCCTCCGGCTTGCTCGTCCTCTTCTCTTCCTGGTAGCCGCTGGCCTGGTCTGCTGTGCTGCGGTTCCAAGACCCCGCTGGTGGGAAGGAGCGTCCGCCATTCCCCCCTCCCGACCTCGGGCATCCACGTTTCCCCCCCCCTTCTATCCGCGCTGGCATAGCGCCGAAAACTCCGTCCGTGGTGTCGAGCGGCCAACACATGCCGGCGCGAGACACGCCGGAGAGGCCTCGCCGACCACGCTAGGGCACGGAGTTGCGGCCATGCGGCACCACGTCGACGGACGTCGGAGAGGGACTCGACGACCCAAAAGGGAAGTCACCTTTTTCTTTTCGGGGTTTTTGTATGGATCTTGTGGCGCCGTGTCTTGTAAAGTAAAACTGTATAAGTGTTGCCGTGTGTTCGCGTATTCGGTCGTAGCTCTGCATTGTTGTTTTTGTTTTAAATTGATATATGTGCATTCTGACTGTGTGGCTGTATATGTGTGCTCTCCGTGTGTCGTGTAAATAAAGTGCATTATGTTGAATTGTTCCCCGTTTCGCTGCGTCCTTTCCTTCGTTTGAATCTCCATCTTGCTTCACGTAAAGGGTTCGTAGTGGGCTTAATACGCCCGATAATTAATCGGAACCGTCGAGGCCGATGATAACACTGCTCGGTGATCCCGATAGCACGGAACGGACCACTTAGGCGGTTCGTGTCCGGAGTCGGCCTGCGGCGAGGTACGGTCGCCCGGTCTACCATCCGCGTGGGTACTTAGGTAGGTCGAGTTTGGCGAACAACCCTATCCTACGCGGGTGGCCGATTGGCACGATTGTGGTGAGGTCGAAAGGCCCACCCGTGACTGGCTCTGGGCGATAGTTCCCGGAGGGTCACGACTGAATTGTCCGTCCGGTGGGCGAGGCGGCTGCCATTCGAAACGAGCAGCCGATCGCACGCCGGCAGGCGCGAATTCGCAGCAATATACAAACACTCTCAAATCTGTAAATACAGTATATACAATCACTCTCAAATCTGTAAATATACGAGGTGTGTTCAAAAAGTATCCAACCTTAATTTTTCGTGCGTAAACAAATGAAGCTAGGGAGGCGTGGTTTGGTGCACCTATGTAGGCGATCCTAATCCGTATGCGTGAATATTTTCCCGCCTGCAGAAGCTGTCAGTCTCCGACAGACGGCTGATGAGTGAGGAAGTGTAAGTGAGCGCCGTCGGATTTTCGTTTTTGACAAAATGATGGAAAAACTTGAACAATGCTACTGCATCAAATTTTGTGTAAAGCTTGGCGATTCCCAAGTGGAAATGATCCGCAAGATTCAACAGGCCTTCGGGAACGAAGCAATGGGCACCACACAGATAAAAGAGTGGTACAACCGCTTCAAAGATGGTCGCACATCAGTGGAAAGTGAAGCACGTTCTGGTAGGCCTTCAACATCCCGAAATGATATTGCCATTGACCAAGTGAGGACCCTGCTGATGCAGGATCGTCAAATCACGATCAGAAAACTTGCAGACGAGGCGGGCATCAGCATTGGATCCGTTCATTTCATTGTGACTGAGGATTTGGGCTTAAGAAGAATCTCAGCAAAGTTCATGCCAAAGCTACTAACGATCGAGCAGAAGCAACTCTGTTTGGAGATCGCACAGAACATGCTGGAGACTGTGAACAGCGATCCCAACTTCTTCAACACAGTGATCACTGGCGATGAGACCTGGGTTTATGCGTACGACCCAGAAACCAAGTTCCAGTCACCACAATGGAAGCATCCAACATCCCCGAGGCCAAAAAAAGCAAGGAAGGTCCGCAGCAATGTCAAAGTCATGCTGACCGTCTTCTTTGACTCCAGTGGCGTAGTTCCTCACGAGTACGCACCACACGGCACAACCATCACCAAAGAGTACTACCAAGAGGTACTGCGTCACCTTCGTGACACTGTGCGACGCAAACGGCCGGACCTGTGGGCAGCGGTCAATTGGCAGCTCCATCACGATAACGCACCCGCCCATTCTTCACATTTGATATAGAGTTTCGTGGCCAAACACAACACACCTGTGCTTCGTCAGGCTCCCTACTCTCCCGAAATGGCTCTGTGTGACTTCTGGCTTTTCCCCAAGCTGAAAATGCCCCTGAAAGGGACCAGATTTCAGTCCAGAGAAGACATCATGCGGAATGCAACGGACCAGCTGCGCGCCATCCCAAAAGAGGCGTTCCGGCACTGCTTCCGACAGTGGCAGAACCGTTGGGAGAAGTGTGTGGCAGCCCAAGGGAAGAAGACTTTGAAGAAGATTAGTGTAAGTTTGTTGTATCTGGATACGAGTATTTGTTATGAACAAAGGTCGGATACTTTTTGAACACACCTCGTATACAATCACTCTCAAATCTGTAAATATATACAATCACTCTCAAATCTGCAACTATATACATGACTCGAAAATCTGTAAATGTATAGAATCACTCTCAAATCTGTAAATATACACAATCACTCTCAAATATATAAACATATACAACCACTCTCAAATCTGTAAATATATACAATCACTCTCAAATCTGTAAATATATACAAACACTCTCAGATCTGTAAATATATACAATCACTCTCAAATCTGTAACGATATACATGACTCGAAAATCTGTAAATTTATAGAATCACTGTGAAATCTGTAAATACACACCAATCACTCTCAAATCTGTAAAAATATACAAACACTCTCAAATCTGCAAGTATAAACAATCACTCTCAAATCTGTAAATATATACAATCACTCTGAAATCTGAAAATATATACAATCACTCTCAAATCTGCAACTGTATACATGACTCGAAAATCTGTAAATGTATAGAATCACTCTCAAATCTGTAAATATACACAATCACTCTCAAATCTATAAACATATACAACCACTCTCAAATCTGTACATGTATACAATCACTCTCAAATCTGTAAATATATACAAACACTCTCAGATCTGTAAATATATACAATCACTCTCAAATCTGTAACAATATACATGACTCGAAAATCTGTGAATTTATAGAATCACTGTGAAATCTGTAAATACACACCAATCACTCTCAAATCTGTAAAAATATACAAACACTCTCAAATCTGCAAGTATAAACAATCACTCTCAAATCTGTAAATATATACAATCACTCTGAAATCTGAAAATATATACAATCACTCTCAAATCTGCAACTGTATACATGACTCGAAAATCTGTAAATGTATAGAATCACTCTCAAATCTGTAAATATACACAATCACTCTCAAATCTATAAACATATACAACCACTCTCAAATCTGTAAATATATACAATCACTCTCAAATCTGTAAATATATACAAACACTCTCAGATCTGTAAATATATACAATCACTCTCAAATCTGTAACGATATACATGACTCGAAAATCTGTGAATTTATAGAATCACTGTGAAATCTGTAAATATACACCAATCGCTCTCAAATCTGTAAATATATACAAACACTCTCAAATTTGCAAGTATAAACAATCACTCTCAAATCTGTAAATATATACAATCACTCTGAAATCTGAAAATATATACAATCACTCTGAAATCTGAAATTATGTAGAATCACTCTGAAATCTGAAAATATACAATCACTCTCAAATCTGAAAAAGTGTACAAGTTGTTTTTTTTTTTTGGATACATAGTTGCGGCTCATGGAAGAGGCGGTAGGAGTACACTGAATAGATCAGGACACAACAGGTCAAAAGCAACAGCTGAGAGAGGGGGGGAACACCAACAGCAGAGGTGAAAGCCAATATCGAGGCAGCCTTGGACAAACAATAGGTGTGGGAAGATGAGGGACATGAGAAAATGTATGGGGTGGACAAGATGAATACGTCAGGA
The DNA here is from genome assembly GCF_056783735.1 of Eptatretus burgeri. NCBI lineage: Eukaryota > Metazoa > Chordata > Myxini > Myxiniformes > Myxinidae > Eptatretus > Eptatretus burgeri. The sequence continues at coordinate 107,510,003 of NC_140968.1, forward strand.
AACTCTCAGGGGGATGTATAGTGGAATGGAAATTTGAAAGGAGAGATTTGGTTGGATGAGGGGAGGTGGTTGGTTGAAGAGGGTGCAAAAGATCATGATTTTGAATTGGGTATGATCTGAGATGGTGGTGAGATCTTGAGGACCTGGAGACAAGCATGAGATTGGTGGAGAATGTGGAAGTTGGTTCAACAAACTGGAAGAAAAGAGAACCCTTCACTTCCGGTTCCGGTTCTTGAGCGACGGTGGCGGGTCCTTTTCAGAGTCTCTGTCGACTTTCTCAAGGATAAGTTTTCTGGTCAGTTTCATCCTGTTTTTGCTGTTATTTTGTTATCTCTGTGTTTACCGTGTGTTTATAATTCGGTCTTGTGTTTAAACTCGTGCTGATTGGTGAATATTCGTCATCTTTTCATATCGGGTTTCCCTGAGGCCAACCCTTGTCTGTGTGCATGATCTGTTTATTATATTTTCTCCTTGTCACCTTCAGTTCCCAACCCCCCCCCCCCAATATCCCTCAATAACGCCTCTAATTCCCCCCAACTATACTCTCTCTTTTATGTCTTAAATATATATGTATAATGTATATCTATCTATAATTCCAGCAATCTGTGTGTGTGTGTGTGTGTGTGTGTGTGTGTGTGTGTGTGTGTGTGTGTGTGTGTGTGTGTGTGTGTGTGTGTGTGTGTGTGTGTGTGTGTGTCTGTGTTTGTGTCTGTGACCGCTGTTTCTCGACAACCGCTGGTCCGATCTAATTGAAACTTGCCAGGTATATTGCTGGGGACGTGAGGATGTGCCTTTTCTAGGTTGGATATTAATCGGACAAGTGCTTTCCAAGTTATGGCCATTTATTTACCAACCAAAGAGAAGACACGTTGTTGCGTGGGCGTGGCCGATGGGGTAGGGAAGCTCAGCCCCGTTCGCCATTATGGATTACAACGTACGGACTTCCGGAGAGTGATGACTTCGTGTATTCTAATAATTTCTCGATTTCTTATGCGCATTTATAGATAAACACAATGCCCCAAGTTATGATCGTTTTCATATGAGACGGTGCAGAAATTTCGGTAACATCAGAGTGCTGGTGTGCTCCGAACCAGGAAGTAAATTTTTTTCTCTCTTTTCTCTTCTCTTTTTGTTTTTCCTTGGCACGACATTGCGAAAAGGTAAAATACGTTGGCGCTAATTGAATAATTGGGGATTAAAACTAAATTGCGAATAATCGTAACTGCGAATAATATGCCAACTTCCGGGCCACGCACGTACGGGCACGTGAGAGCGAAGAAACGGCCTGTGTGGTTGTAGTTTGTTGCTCGCGGTTTGAATATTTATTTAATTTTTTTTTTTTTTATTTACGGGCACGTACTTGTATATCTATGTATATATATATCTATATATATATATATATATATATATATATGTAATATGTATCTTTTCCCTTCTCACCTTTCCCTGCCGTAACAATGTGACTTCCGAGACAGACTTTTCCTCTTCCTCCTTCTTCTTCCCTTTCCACACTTCCAATCCCATTTTGATCATGAATGTATTCACCCCTCACCTTCACGATTTTTTTCTCAAACTCTTACCCTACTTTGCCCCCCCCTTCCCTAATTTTCCAAACAAACAAACAAACAAACAAACAAACAAACAAACAAACAAACAAAACACCGGTTTCTTAAAGTGTTTCAAATTCCTGTCTCGGACATGCTCTTCACCTTCTTCGAACAACTGAGTTATTTTCTATCTTTCTTTCATCCCATGTCAAAAAATTCCATCTGTTACAATGCTGCCTGCGAAAAAAACACCGAAAACATGGACCAACCAAAAACATGACCCACCTCCTCCCTCTTCAAGCAAATTTCCCTCTCTCTTCCCTCTGCAAAGTTCCCCCTCACCTTTCTCCCTCAACTCTCCCCACTCACCCTTCTCCCACCATTCAACACCTCACTCACCTTTCTCAAAGTTGCCCCCCTCTCACCCACAAAGCTGTCTCCTTCCCCTGCCCTCTCACGTCCATCTCATCACTCCACCTCCTCAAATCCTCAACTGTCTTCTGCCCCCTCTCTTATTACTCCCCACTGTACCTCAACCCAGCCTTTTCTCCTCCTCATCCGGCCCCTCCCCTCGCTCTTCTGTAATCCCCCACATTCTTTCAACAACTCTCCTTACCTCACCTTCCCTTCCCCTCCGCTGCAACCAACACCTCCTCCCCTCCCTCTTCATCAACAGTGTAGATCTCAAATATCCGGGGCCTTCGCTCAAACCTGACAGATCTCTCCATACAGGTTGCTACTGACAACCAGGACATAATCTGCCCAACAGAAACTTTCCTCCCTCATGACATCTCTGACTCCCTCTTATCTCTCCCTGGTTACTCCCTCCTCTGGTATGACAGACCTGAGCCTCGTCCTCGTGGAGGAGTTGCTCTCTTCATCAAAGACTCTATTCCTCACTCTCCATGCACTGCCCTCACTCCCCCACAGCCCCAGGAATACCTCTGGCTACGGCTTCCCCTCCACTCCAACCTCCTGTTTATATGTGTGTTGTTCCCTCCACCAAACAGTGATGACTCCATTTACACCTCACTTTCCAAAAATATGGACCAACTTCTATCTTCTCATCCAAACTTTCTCTTCCTCATATGGGGTGACTTCAAATGTCATCAGGCCAGTTGGCTAGGTGTGGGTACCTCGCTCACCTGTCATGCCACTTCAGCGAAAGGTTTCTGTGACTCATTGGGACTGACTCAATCTGTCAACTTCCCAACCAGGATCTCAACCAATGGTACTCCATCTCTTCTGGATCTGATTTTGACAAATTTCCCAGAAAATATCTGCTGTTCTTCCTTCGCTCCAATTGGTTCTTCTGACCATGTGCTTGTCAAAGTGAATAAGAAAACAACCGCAGCAACTCTTCGGGCATGAACAGCAGCAGCAGCATCCAGCTTTGAATGTCTTTGTGTTTGTGTTTTTTTTTCTTTTTCTTTTTTCCATACACTGTCGAGGCTCGTATGAGAGCTAACACACAGAAACATACAAGGGGAGCAGGAGACAAGAAGGGTGGGAGAGGGAAGGAAAAAATACAGTGGGGAACAGAGACATTAGGAGATCGATGGAAGGGAGAAGGATGGGGTGGGGTACACAGGGAAAATAAGTTTGATACTACAGGGACTATCAGGTCCTAACACGATGGACTTTCAGGAAGGAAAGCAGGGAATTGGAAGGAGGTGGGTTTGGGGTGGATTAGCGGGGTAAGAAAAGATCGAGGTTTAGGATGGGGGAAGATAAGAGATGGTGGTGAACAGCTGTTTTGAAGACCTGGAGGGAAGAGTGGGATTGAAGAGTGTGTGGGAGTTTGTTCCAAAGGCGAGAAAAAAAAACGAGGAATGAAAGAGAGAAGATGAGCAGTGATTCTTGATTTTGGTAGTTTTACCAGAAGGGGGTTGCTGGCGGACCTGAAGCGCCCTGCGGAAATATAGGAGTAAATATGGCGTAAGAGGTTGAAAGAATAAAGAATTTTTTTTTAAAGATTGGGTAAGATTAGGTAAAGGAATGCTTGAAAAAAAAATTGTGAACTCGAAACACAGTGAACACAGATAACAAAATGACAGTAAAAACATGTCAAAGGCGACCGGAAAACTTATCTTTCAGGAAGTCGGCAGAGACCCTGAAGAAGAACTGCCACCGTCGCTCAAGAACCGGAACCGGAAGCGGTTTGGGCATGGTTTTGAGGGAGTAAATATCACATGAGCATCCTCGTTGGTGCACATCTGACGGGGGCAGTTGCGGAGAGCGAGCAGTGAAAAATCTCACGTCATTCTATGGTGAGGGCCAAGGGAGCTCCTTCCACTCCTTTCACGTGCCCAATGCAGTGACGAAAGCCCCTGCTCCCTCCCTCGCACACAAATGTTCCATTCTGCAGAGCACCCTCTGTTGTGCATGCTAGATGTGTGTACTGTACTGCGTAAGGGAAAAGTGTTGTACTTTATTTCATACTTGAGAAACATTGTCCCACATGACAAATGTGGAAGTACAGAGAAGGAAGAATGGTAGGCCGGTGGCCAGTGGGACCTACCTTGCACACCCCCCCGCGACAATTTTTCACTGATACCACAGTGTTCATATATGTTCCAAGTATCAGAAAAAATATGTTCCCAGAAAAATAACTCACTTGCACAATGCTTTATTAAGCTGTTTCCATGGCAACCAGTCAAAAATAGACGAATCTCACAAAGATCGGCAAAATGTCAATATCTCTGTCAAATATAAACATAAAATCACAAAATTGGTGTCAAATTAAAGACTATACATTTACGTATTAAAATATATTTTGTTTATGCTAATTATCTCATTTGCATATTAATTAAATTTGACTTGGAGACAATAATTACCACAAAAATGCAAGAATTTCCATTTTCTTTCCTTGTAATCACCACACATGTCAGTTTTTTTTGTCAAAGAAACATTACTTAAGTGTTGCCAGATACAAGCCAGGTTGGCAAAAAATATATATCAAAATTTTAGAATTTTAAAAAGTGGGCTAATTAGCATAAAATACAAAGCACAATGAATCGTTCTAAAATCATGCGAAATCAGATTAATCAATAGAATTAATTACCTGGGCCTGATATAATACATAACTGTGACTTATGATGTCTGTTGGTGTTTCAGGGAAACATAACTATTTTCTGTTTGAGTAAAAGTAGTGGAAATAATTTTAAATGCATTGATATGCTAATTAGGATCCGCCATTCTGTAAATTCTCATTTTCATAAATATCTCAACTTCTGGTACATGGAAATTTGTAAATGAGGAATCTACACACATATGTTTGGAGGGTCAAGGAACAAAGTGAACATGTTTCCTTTGTTGTCAGAGATGTAGAATAATGTTTGGATAGCTTAATTACATGCAAAAATGGAAACGGCTTAATAAAGCATAGTGCAAATGAGTTATTTTTCTGGGAACACTTTTTTATGATACTTGGAATATATATGAATACTGTGGTATCAGTGAAAAATTGTCGCGGGGGGGGGGGTGCAAGGTAGGTTCCACTGGCCCCCGACCTATGGAGGAAGTGCAGGGAAGGAAGAATGTGGGGACATCATTTGGTGCCGGTTCAGAGTAGTAATTGTTTACGGTAAGCGACGGGGTGGTTGGTGGTAAATAATAAAAGAATGAGTGGATTTGAGTGGTGAGGTTGTGAGGAAAACAGATGCACCGAAGGACGAGAATAAACCTGCAGGGTTGAAAGAAAAACCGATGGGATGAAAGAGGGTTATTGAATTGAGGTTTGGTGAAGGGGATTGTTGGTGGATTGAGGAGAGCAGAGGAGGGATTGTTAGAATGGACCAATGGTGGATTTAGAGATAGATTGAAAGGTAGCGGGGGGTGGGGGGTGGGGGAGGGGAGACATCACACCGGGGCTACATAAACTAACCTCAGCACATGCCCTCCATACCCTTCGACAAAGGGAAAAGGTCTACCTACCACAAAACTAATGAAATAACTGGTTCTTGGGCGGAACTCCGATGTGTACACGAACTCTCTCTCCCCGGGTTCTCCATCCCGGTTTACCTGGGATACATTTCCAAAACAGTCACAATACTCAAACACTCAAATTCGATATATTCTGCCACTTCTCTTACAATTTCCTCTTCTTCCACATACTTATACAATCACTGTCTGAAATCTGACATCACCCTTTCACTTTATACACTTCCTGATAAACTACTGCTCAATTAATCCACACATTATATAAATCTACTTTTTCATTGTGCCTTCTAGTCCTAATACTCACACACTCCTCAAATTGTCTTTTTGATTTTCTTTTTTCTCTTCAAAGTCTTAGCTCATAGAAGAGTGAGTTGACAGAGGGTAGATGGCAATGCACTGACAGTTCAGCAATGTGACAAAATGGGGGAGCACAGACCAGATACACTGAACAAGGCACCACCAGGACTATAAAAAGGAGACCGCTCGAGGATTTTATCCTGAAGGTTCGCCAGATGATCTTTTCCTGCTCGCATGAGGATGGACCCACTTTTGTTGCGAGTCTGGCAGCATGACCTCATGTTGCTCGTAGTCAAGTAGCCGGCCATGACAATATGCTTAACCACCGTCTCATCACAGTTTTCAGTGTACCAGGGTGTACTGGATGGATATGATATGATAGCTGTGGAGTGTAGATTTTCTGAGAAATCGATCGATTGAACTACGCACACATGATTACCTGGTTGAGATGCCCACACCTGGTATCGATAAGAAACCACAAAATATACACATGACAAGACACGGGAAGGAGCACACGGCACAATTATCAGTGCAGGTAATAATTAATGACAGATGCATTTCAATCGATGACCTTATTTCAGGTATTTCTCTCGGAGCAGGAAGAAGCACATTCGCCTACGGAGGATGCTGTAACCCGAAGCCAAGGACTGATCATCGCTCTGTCAATCCATTTATGATTATCTGAAACACATTGATTGTATCCTCACATAATCTTCTCTTTCCAATGTTAACAGCCAAATATTTTGTGAATCTCCTCATTATTAAAATCAGCAAATCCAAAAAGGCATCCTCACCTATCTTCGATCACACCTTGGTTGGTTCCTGTGCCAGTTAATGGGATCCTCAGCGATCTCAGCTTTATTGCTCACACGAACGTTGTGCAGGTTCTAATAAGTGAAAGAAAACATGTCATCGTGATGAATTGTCGTTTCCTTAAAGCCAAGAGCTTTTGATACATCATTCAAAATGCTGTTGCTGCCTTGCCTGTGTCAAGCTTCTGCCAAACTAACTGTATGCTGTCACAAATGCCAACCTTCGATCTCGACTCACCCTGCACGTCCCATCCCTTGTTTTATCCTGCTTCATTCCCACTTTCCGACCTTATTATTCTGACAAAGTTGACATTCGGTGGAGTACCTTCAGGGGGCAAGGCCGGTTCTACAAGGCTTCCCGGTTTCCATGGTTGCTTGGAGGAAGTACACTACAATTCTGAGAACGTACTGGACTTTGGTCGGCGAAGGAAGCCACAGCTGCACATATGGGTGGGTCCTTGTGCTTACAGACTTGTTTTATGTTCATGTATTAGTCACCCCAGTAGATGAATGCAATAGTGTTAGTTGAGAACATTGGTCCCCAACCTGCGGCCGGTGGAGCCCTATACTGCGGCCCGTGAGGACTTTCCAATCAAAACACATTTCCATGTAGCAATTTTAAAGGGGTTTACACAATGCCACTGCCGGCCGGCGCCGTGACCTGAAAAGCCTTACACAATGCCGCTGCCAGCCACTGCCGCTTACTGCCGAGAGGAATCAAATCAATTTGCATCAATAAAACTCAATAAAATGCATCAATTTTTTTTTGGCTCCCAGCATCCTTGGGAGTAGTGAATGTGGCCTGTGGGATCAAAAGGTTGGGGACCACTGGTTTAGAATATAACTGAATATGCAATTCCTCTTGATGATGTAATAGTTACTATGAGTTGTTTTTTTGAAATATACAATGTCGAGGCTAATATAAGAGCTAACATACATAATGTACAACAAGGAGAGCAGGAGACAAGAGGGGCGGGAGAGGGAAGGCAAAAACTGGGGAACAAAGACATGGGAGATCTGTGGAAGGGAGATGGATGGGGCGGGGTCCAAGATGGACACTGCAGGGAATTTGAAGGAGGTGGGTTATGGATGGATTAACGGGGGTAAAAAATATCGTGGTTTTGGATGGGGGAAGATAAGAGATGGTGGGGAACAGCTGTTTTGAAGACCTGGAGGGAAGAGTTGGATTGAAGAGAGTGTGGGGGTTTGTTCCAAAGGCAGGAAAAACAACGAATGAAAGAGTGAAGGTGAGCAGTGATTCTTGATTTTGGTAGTTTTACCAGAAGGGGGTTGCTGGCAGACCTTGAGTGCCCTGCAGAAATATGTGGGGGGGGGAGGAGGGACATATCTCAGACGGAGGGGGGGCAAGGCCAGAGAGAAGGCGGAAGAAGACAGAAAGACCAGCGACCTGCCTCCAGTGAGAGAGTGAGAGACCAAAAAACTCAGCTTAATCGTGGGAGATACCAATGATCCTAAAAGCCTTGGTTTCCACAGCGTGAAGTATTCCATCAGGCTGTGGACGAAAGCTTTGTGCGTGGTTAGAAGCTCAGGTGTGCCAAGGAAGGACCTTGCATGACAAATTGTCACAAACTCAGACTTGTGTGGGAATATCACCGAGATAATTAATGAATTATGCCTTCAAAAATACAATTATTTGTTTAATGAAACATGAAATAGAACTCGAGTTGTCCTTTGAGTGCACATGTATATCAGTTATGTCAAATGCAAGTTTCGGTTTTCTATTAGGATTATGCGGTTGTGTTTAAGGTTAAACTGGGATTGAAATAGGGAATGTGGTTACAATACAAGTTGGGATTAAGGATTGTGGTTGGGTTTAACGTTAAATTGTAATATAAAATATGGAATGTGGTTGCAATATCAGTTCAGCTTTAGGATTGTGGTTGGGTTCAAGGTTAAAATAGGATTGAAGGAGGGATGATGGTTACAATCTCAGTTGGGATTAAGGATTGTGGTTGGGATTAAGGTTAAAATAGGATTTAAATATGCAATGTGGGGACAATATTTGTTGAGATTAAGGATTGTGGTGTTCGATTTAAGGTTAAACTGGGAATGAAAGTGGGAATGTGGTTACAATACAAGTTGGGATTAAGGATTGTGGTTGGGGTTATGGTTAAACTGGGATTAAAATAGGGAATAATAACAGCCTTTTTCCAGACATTTTCCCCTGTTGAGCAGTGGTTAGCTTTTTGCGGGCTCCATGCAATCATGGTTCCCTTCTTGAGGAAATGTGTTATGGCCGGATGCCCTTCCTGACGCCAACCCTGGTCGCCTCTTACGACAATTAGGGATATGGTACACCTATTCTAACCAGGGCGTACACTGGGACCAGTACACTGGTACTCATTTTGCCGACCTCGGAAAGATGACAGGCTGAGTCAACCCCCTGGTGTTAATTCAATGGTAGGGGGCTCGAACTAAGGACCCTAGGATCCCAAGCCAGCCACCCTAACCCAATACCAGGCTCAAAATAGGGAATGTGGTTGCAATATAAGTTGGGATTAAGGATTGTGGTTGGGGTTAAGGTTAAACTGGGATTGAAATCGGGAATGTTGTTGCAATATAAGTTGGGATTAAGGATTGTGGTTGGGGTCAAGGTGAAAATAGAATTGAAATCGGGAATGTGGTTGCAAAAGAAGTTGGGATTAAGGATTGTGGTTGGGGTTAAGGTTAAAATAGGATTGAAACAGGGATTGTGGTTACAATGTAAGTTGGGATTAAGGATTGTGGTTGTGTTCAAGGTTAAACTGGGATTGAAATATGTGGTGAAATATAATTTTGGATTAAGGATTGTGTGGTTTGATTTATGGTTAAACTGGGATTGAAATATGGAATATGATTACAATATAATTTGGGATTGAGGATTGTGGTTGGGTTTAAGGTTAAATTGGGATTCAAACAGGGAATGTAGTTGCAATATAATTTGGGATTGAGGATTGTGGTTGGGGTTAAGGTTTACATAGGATTGAGATAGGGAATTTGGTTAAAATATAAGTTGAGATTAATGATTGTATTATGGTGGTTGGTTGGGGTTATGGTTTGTGTTAATGTTTGAATTTGGGATGTGAGATTGGAGATTTAAGTTGGAATTGGGATTAAGTTGAGGATTGTGGTTGGGATAAACATTGGGATTAGACTTTTTCACAATTCACTTTACATTGAATCTATTCTCCCAAATGTGGTGCAAATCGAATTTTTCATTTATTGTACAGTTGTAATGTGTATTATTTTGTTGAATTAAGAAGCCATGCCCTGATTCAGTGATTTATATTTTGGCCCGTCGTTGTAAAGTTGAGTCTCATGTACACGGATGCATTGTGATGATAACATGCTTTGAGCATTCTTCCTGCATTGACAACAATGTCTGGACAACATTGAGGTTTCATTTGCAGACACAGCATGTTGCTTCGTCTTTCAACAGCAATTCTTATTTGCATTGGTTACAAAGTCTTTATCTTCACTCTTCCAGCCATTCAGTCATGTGTACATGAGGCATTCAAAATGTTCCACCAATTTAATGCCCTAAATTGTCCGAGACACGTCAATATTTTGTTTTTCCCTCTGTCCCATGCATGATGTCAGAGAGATGCCAATCAATGTAAAAACACCAATGGAACACTCTGATCCCCAGCTTGATCTCAGGTAGACACCAATCACTATAAAACACCAATGGAACACTCTGATCCCAAGCTTGATCTCAGGTAGACACCAATCAATGTAAAACACCAATAGAACACTCTGATCCCCAGCTTGATCTCAGGTAGACACCAATCAATGTAAAACACCAATAGAACACTCTGATCCCGAGCTTGATCTCAGGTAGACACCAATCACTATAAAACACCAATAGAACACTCTGATCTCAGGTAGATACCAATCACTATAAAACACCAATAGAACACTCTGATCTCAGGTAGATACCAATCACTATAAAACACCAATAGAACACTCTGATATCAGGTAGATACCAATCACTATAAAACACAAATAGAACACTCTGATCTCAGGTAGATACCAATCACTATAAAACACAAATAGAACACTCTGATCTCAGGTAGATACCAATCACTATAAAACACCAATAGAACACTCTGATCTCAGGTAGATACCAATCACTATAAAACACCAATAGAACACTCTGATCTCAGGTAGACACCAATCACTATAAAACACCAATAGAACACTCTGATCTCAGGTAGATACCAATCACTATAAAACACCAATAGAACACTCTGATCTCAGGTAGATACCAATCACTATAAAACACAAATAGAACACTCTGATCTCAGGTAGATACCAATCACTATAAAACACCAATAGAACACTCTGATCTCAGGTAGATACCAATCACTATAAAACACCAATAGATCACTCTGATCTCAGGTAGATACCAATCAATGTAAAACACCAATAGAACACTCTGATCCCGAGCTTGATCTCAGGTAGACACCAATCACTATAAAACACCAATAGAACACTCTGATCTCAGGTAGATACCAATCAATGTAAAACACAATTGGAACACTCTGATCCCTAGCTTGATCTCAGGTAGACACCAATCAGTATAAAACACCAATAGAACACTCTGATCTCAGGTAGATACCAATCACTATAAAACACCAATAGAACACTCTGATCTCAGGTAGATACCAATCACTATAAAACACCAATAGAACACTCTGATCTCAGGTAGATACCAATCACTATAAAACACCAATAGAACACTCTGATCTCAGGTAGACACCAATCACTATAAAACACCAATAGAACACTCTGATCTCAGGTAGATACCAATCAATGTAAAACACTAATAGAACACTCTGATCCCGAGCTTGATCTCAGGTAGACACCAATCACTATAAAACACCAATAGAACACTCTGATCTCAGGTAGATACCAATCGCTATAAAACACCAATAGAACACTCTGATCTCAGGTAGATACCAATCACTATAAAACACCAATAGAACACTCTGATCTCAGGTAGACACCAATCACTATAAAACACCAATAGAACACTCTGATCCCTAGCTTGATCTCAGGTAGACACCAATCACTATAAAACATCAATAGAACACTCTGATCTCAGGTAGATACCAATCACTATAAAACACCAATAGAACACTCTGATCTCAGGTAGATACCAATCACTATAAAACACCAATAGAACACTCTGATCTCAGGTAGACACCAATCACTATAAAACACCAATAGAACACTCTGATCCCTAGCTTGATCTCAGGTAGACACCAATCACTATAAAACATCAATAGAACACTCTGATCCCGCACTTGATCTCAGGTAGACACCAATCACTATAAAACACCAATAGAACACTCTGATCTCAGGTAGACACCAATCACTATAAAACACTCTGATCCCAAGCTTGATCTCAGGTAGATACCAATCACGATAAAACAACAATAGAACACTCTGATCCCCAGCTTGATCTCAGGTAGATACCAATCAATGTAAAACATAATTGGAACACTCTGATCCCGAGCTTGATCTCAGGTAGATACTAATCAATGTAAAACACCAATAGAACACTCTGATCCCTAGCTTGATCTCAGGTAGATACCAATCAATGTAAAACACAATTGGAACACTCTGATCCCCAGCTTGATCTCAGGTAGATACCAATCAATGTAAAACACAATTGGAACACTCTGATCCCCAGCTTGATCTCAGGTAGATACCAATCAATGTAAAACACCAATGGAACACTCTGATCCCTAGCTTGATCTCAGGTAGACACCAATCAATGTAAAACACTAATGGAACACTCTGATCCTCAGCTTGATCTCAGGTAGACACCAATCAATGTAAAACACCAATAGAACACTCTGATCCCTAGCTTGATCTCAGGTAGATACCAATCAATTTAAAACACAATTGGAACACTCTGATCCCCAGCTTGATCTCAGGTAGATACCAATCAATGTAAAACACCAATGGAACACTCTGATCCCTAGCTTGATCTCAGGTAGACACCAATCAATGTAAAACACCAATGGAACACTCTGATCCTCAGCTTGATCTCAGGTAGACACCAATCAATGTAAAACACCAATAGAACACTCTGATCCCTAGCTTGATCTCAGGTAGACACCAATCAATGTAAAACACCAATGGAACACTCTGATCCCCAGCTTGATCTCAGGTAGATACCAATCAATGTAAAACACCAATAGAACACTCTGATCCCCAGCTTGATCTCAGGTAGACACCAATCAATGTAAAACACCAATAGAACACTCTGATCGCGAGCTTGATCTCAGGTAGGCACCAATCACTATGAAACACCAATAGAACACTCTGATCCCCAGCTTGATCTCAGGTAGATACCAATCAATGTAAAACACAATTGGAACACTCTGATCCCTAGCTTGATCTCAGGTAGACACCAATCAGTATAAAACACCAATAGAACACTCTGATCTCAGGTAGATACCAATCACTATAAAACACCAATAGAACACTCTGATCTCAGGTAGATACCAATCAATGTAAAACACCAATAGAACACTCTGATCTCAGGTAGATACCAATCACTATAAAACACCAATAGAACACTCTGATCTCAGGTAGATACCAATCACTATAAAACACCAATAGAACACTCTGATCTCAGGTAGATACCAATCACTATAAAACACCAATAGAACACTCTGATCTCAGGTAGATACCAATCACTATAAAACACCAATAGAACACTCTGATCTCAGGTAGACACCAATCACTATAAAACACCAATAGAACACTCTGATCTCAGGTAGATACCAATCACTATAAAACACCAATAGAACACTCTGATCTCAGGTAGACACCAATCACTATAAAACACCAATAGAACACTCTGATCTCAGGTAGATACCAATCACTATAAAACACCAATAGAACACTCTGATCTCAGGTAGACACCAATCACTATAAAACACCAATAGAACACTCTGATCCCTAGCTTGATCTCAGGTAGACACCAATCACTATAAAACATCAATAGAACACTCTGATCTCAGGTAGATACCAATCACTATAAAACACCAATAGAACACTCTGATCTCAGGTAGACACCAATCACTATAAAACACCAATAGAACACTCTGATCTCAGGTAGATACCAATCACTATAAAACACCAATAGAACACTCTGATCTCAGGTAGACACCAATCACTATAAAACACCAATAGAACACTCTGATCCCGAGCTTGATCTCAGGTAGACACCAATCACTATAAAACATCAATAGAACACTCTGATCCCGCGCTTGATCTCAGGTAGACACCAATCACTATAAAACACCAATAGAACACTCTGATCTCAGGTAGACACCAATCACTATAAAACACTCTGATCCCAAGCTTGATCTCAGGTAGATACCAATCACAATAAAACAACAATAGAACACTCTGATCCCCAGCTTGATCTCAGGTAGATACCAATCAATGTAAAACACAATTGGAACACTCTGATCCCCAGCTTGATCTCAGGTAGATACCAATCAATGTAAAACACCAATGGAACACTCTGATCCCTAGCTTGATCTCAGGTAGACACCAATCAATGTAAAACACCAATGGAACACTCTGATCCTCAGCTTGATCTCAGGTAGACACCAATCAATGTAAAACACCAATAGAACACTCTGATCCCTAGCTTGATCTCAGGTAGACACCAATCAATGTAAAACACCAATGGAACACTCTGATCCTCAGCTTGATCTCAGGTAGACACCAATCAATGTAAAACACCAATAGAACACTCTGATCCCTAGCTTGATCTCAGGTAGACACCAATCAATGTAAAACACCAATGGAACACTCTGATCCCCAGCTTGATCTCAGGTAGATACCAATCAATGTAAAACACCAATAGAACACTCTGATCCCTAGCTTGATCTCAGGTAGACACCAATCAATGTAAAACACCAATAGAACACTCTGATCGCGAGCTTGATCTCAGGTAGGCACCAATCACTATGAAACACCAATAGAACACTCTGATCCCCAGCTTGATCTCAGGTAGATACCAATCAATGTAAAACACCAATAGAACACTCTGATCCCTAGCTTGATCTCAGGTAGACACCAATCAATGTAAAACACCAATAGAACACTCTGATCCCAAGCTTGATCTCAGGTCGACACCAATCACTATAAAACACCACTGGAATACTCTGATCCCAAGCTTGATCTCATGTAGATACGAATCGATGTAAAACACCAATGTTACACTCTGATCCCTAGCTTGATATATACAGGATATTGGTTAAGCGGCTGAAAGCAAAGGGTTGTGACGTCATCTTTTCTGTGATTCTCCTAACATTAGGAAACAATATAGAAATTATGAGCAGAGCAATATAATAGACGTCAACCAATGGCTGGAAGAATGGTGTAGGGAGGAAGGTTTTACATTTAAGGAGCAGTGGGAATCATTTCAGGGACAAAGGGAGTGTTTCCAGAATGATGGCCATATGATAAATATAAAGGGGGATAGCAAGGTTTACAGTGGGAATTGAGGAAGGAATTCAGGCTTTTTTCGGTCAGCGGAGGGTGGACAAGGCCACATTTGCTCTACGGCGAGGATACTCGCGCCGTACGCCCTCTAAATTGACAGAAACGTGCGGCGGCCGCAGAGTTTCTGCAGTGGCCTCAGGGTGGCCCTACGCCATTTGGCTATATTTTACAGGCCGTAGGGGTCGCCGTGGAATTATAGCGCAGAGTTATAACTTTTTTCATTTCTACGTTCGCCGTAGCAAGACAAACCGAAACAAAAGAACTGGTAAAAAAAAGAAGAAAAAAAAAGAACCCACTCGTTACCGTCCGTCTGGCCGCACGTTCGCCTTAGGGCCCCCTTGCGGTCCCCCTGCAGGCACCTTGCGGGCACCTTGAAAATTCTATGGCCACCACAGGAACGCCCTAAGGTCACCGTGCGACATCAAATCAAAGACCGTACGGCACCCCCACGTTTTCGGTCTCCACAATTTATAAATACGCCGTGCGGCTCCCCGAAAACTAAAAACATATGTGACTGCTACATTGTGTGACTGTGGAAATCCTGCGGCTGCCCTATAATTGCGAGTGGCCGTAGATTTTGGAGACCCCACGGCCGCCGTGGCAAATGTGACTTCAGCCTAAGGAAGGAAAGGATGATGTAATTGTGATGAGTAAGGCTGGATATGATGATTTTAAAAAGTTTTAAAAGTGATTCTTCACTATTGAGGAATGGACGATACATGGGGCCAACAACGATCGATATCATGAAATGTCAAAGCGTTGTGGACGAGTTAGTTCGGTGACGAGAACACGCCGATTCGATTACGGTTCGGGTCCGAATCCAGATCCCACCTATCAGCGAGATAGGAAACGTCAACTGTTCCTCTTGGCGAGTTCTACCGATTGCCGTGCTAGTTACTACAAGAATGGGAGAGAAGTGTAACATGAAAACACCACTAAACCGCACATTAACCACGCTCTCGCTCGAAGATTTACTACTTTACCTTTCCCACTTTATTTACTACTCGATGATTCTGTGCTACCTTTAGCCAGGGCTTTTCAGTCGTCGTGTGCTGGCTAATCATGAAGCACGTGGTGTATTTAATGGTAGGTGAGAGTAATATACTCTGCACAGTGTTTCCTACTGCGGTGTTCGATGGGAATTTTTTTTTATTTTCTCTAAACCATTAAAGTTTGCACTTCATGTTTATTCATTCGTTTTTAATTGGTTCGTCCAAGCATTCCTTTCCAAAGCGTCGTCCAATATGCCGTGTACGCGATATAAACGAGTCGAGTAAATGCCCTAAGTTGTTCCACAAGGCCTGTGGGAAGCAGCTTGGGACAGGCTGGGATGAAGCGGCACGGGTAGGCCCCGATGAGGGCACGGCATGCTCATGTGAGGCAGATGGAGGCGATTACCTGAGGGAATCGGATTTAATTATCATCTGTCATCCTGGTGCTTTGCAAGCGGATGATTCCGACGTGTGAAGTGTGCTGGCCTTGGGAGAGGCCGGGTAGCTGGCTGCCACATCCGCTTGTACTTGCTTGTATGGATGATCATCATCATCATCACGCGGTGTCTTTTGTTCTTGATTTTGTAACCGTCATGACGGTTCTGAAGGAAGTTTCCTATCCGGAATTATTGCGAATCATTCGATGCTGCGGCATTGTTTCGTGAATAGTTCTTCTGTGAAACTTCCGCTCATAAAACTCGATAACGCCTCTCTCACTTTGCGTTCATTATTTCTCAGATGATCAATATTTTGCTGCATCAGTGGTGAGATGAATGGAATTTGTTTTATGAACCGTTTAGACAGGTCGACTCGGTGGGTGAGGTGTGAAGCACCTGAACTCGTGTGAGCAGTGGCGAGACATGATTAGCCGGCTTTGATATTGTTACAATGGTGGCTCTCACACATTGGTCTGTGGTGGTGTATGAATGGTGGATCTCACACATGGGTCTGTGGTGGTGTATGAATGGTGGATCTCACACATGGGTCTGTGGTGGTGTATGAATGGTGGCTCTCACACATCGGTCTGTGGCGGTGTATGAATGGTGGATCTCATACGTGGGTCCGTGGCGGTGTATGAATGGTGGATCTCACATACCGGTCTGTGGCGGTGTATGAATGGTGGATCTCATACGTGGGTCCGTGGCGGTGTATGAATGGTGGATCTCACACATGGGTCTGTGGTGGTGTATGAATGGTGGATCTCACACATGGGTCTGTGGTGGTGTATGAATGGTGGCTCTCACACATCGGTCTGTGGCGGTGTATGAATGGTGGATCTCATACGTGGGTCCGTGGCGGTGTATGAATGGTGGATCTCACATGTGGGTCTGTGGCGGTGTATGAATGGTGGATCTCACATACCGGTCTGTGGCGGTGTATGAATGGTGGATCTCACACGTGGGTCCGTGGCGGTGTATGAATGGTGGATCTCACACGTGGGTCCGTGGCGGTGTATGAATGGCGGATCTCATACGTGGGTCCGTGGCGGTGTATGAATGGTGGATCTCACACATGGGTCCATGGCGGTGTATCAATGGCGGATCTCATACGTGGGTCCGTGGCCGTGTATGAATGATGGATCTCACACATGGGTCCATGGCGGTGTATGAATGGTGAATCTCACACATGGGTCTGTGACGGTTCATGAATGGCGGATCTCACACATGGATCCATGGTGGTGTATGAATGGTGGATCTCACACATGGGTCCGTGGTGGTGTAAGAATGGTGGATCTCGCACGTGGGTCCGTGGCGGTGTATGAATGGCGGATCTCACACATGGGTCCGTGGCGGTCTATCAGTGGCGGATCTCACACGTGGGTCCGTGGCGATGCAAGAATGGTGAATCTCACACATGGGTCTGTGACGGTTCATGAATGGCGGATCTCACACATGGATCCATGGTGGTGTATGAATGGTGGATCTCACACATGGGTCCATGGTGGTGTATGAATGGTGGATCTCACACATGGGTCCATGGCGGTGTATCAATGGCGGATCTCATACGTGGGTCCGTGGCCGTGTATGAATGATGGATCTCACACATGGGTCCATGGCGGTGTATGAATGATGGATCTCACACATGGGTCCATGGCGGTGTATGAATGATGGATCTCACACATGGGTCCATGGCGGTGTATGAATGGTGGATCTCACACATGGGTCCGTGGCGGTGTATTAATGGTGGATCTCACACATGGGTCCGTGGCGGTGTATGAATGGTGGATCTCACACGTGGGTCCGTGGCGGTGTATTAATGGTGGATCTCACACGTGGGTCCGTGGCGGTGTATGAATGGTGGATCTCACACATGGGTCCGTGGCGGTGTATTAATGGTGGATCTCACACGTGGGTCCGTGGCGGTGTATTAATGGTGGATCTCACACGTGGGTCCGTGGCGGTGTATGAATGGTGGATCTCACACGTGGGTCCGTGGCGGTGTATTAATGGTGGATCTCACACGTGGGTCCGTGGCGGTGTATGAATGGTGGATCTCACACGTGGGTCCGTGGCGGTGTATTAATGGTGGATCTCACACGTGGGTCCGTGGCGGTGTATGAATGGCGGCTCTCACAACCACTCGGACCACTTCACCACTATCTATCCTTTGATTCCCTAAACATCGATTTGTCTCCTTTTCCAATTTCTGAATAATTATAAAATCGGTGATTTTTTTTTCCAATGAAAAGAATTATTCTTCTTCAGGTATGCCGTGACGTCACATCAAGAAGTGGACGATCAGATCCCAACTGCACGGGTTTCATCGCGCGCGGTACGATTTAACTCAAACGGCAAAAAAATTGTTGATTTTTTTTCCACAAATATGTCGAGTCGATGCGTCCTTGGTGATTTCAGTAACACAAACTGAGACGGTTTCATGCTCCACCAATGGCCGAAAGAGCCTGAGTTTGCAGAAATTGGACAAGGTTTGTCCCAAATACCCGAGTGTGCACCGGGCCTACAAAATGTTCACTTTTGTGCTCGGAACATGTTACGGAGCACTGTTCTAAAACAACAGAGATGGCTAGATCTTGTGGTTATCCACCATGGTTGAGAGGGGATGCCATCCCCACGATGAAGCGGAAGAAACAGCCGTCGCTTGAATCTGTCACACCATCTCAACCGAGCTACCAGTACATACAAGCACATGGACGATTTGAACGGTGACTCGAACACCTGGTGGTGGCCTTTGCCCCATTAGTTACCACAAGAGCATCTGAAAATAACAATCTCTTATCAACACAAATTTCTACCAATCAAATGAACCACCATCTATTTATAGTGGAGATAATGTATGTATCATCTACTCTGATAGGATTTCACCGAGGACACGAAAACTTTCATGGTTCCCCTTCACACACCCCCACTCTCAACACCTCTCCCCATCAACCTCAACACCTCTCCCCATCAACCATTACCCCCACAAAACTCACTCCCCGACTCCACAATCCCCTATCTACCATCACCCTCACAATACCCATTCGAGTGTTGATCACGATGAGAGACTGAAAAATAGAATCCTTTGTCGAATAATGGTCAGGTTTAATCAATCCCATCAGAACGCACGGTACATCAGAACGCACGGTAATCAAGCGTTGCTCGACTGTGGCATGTATCGAAAGCGTTTACGAAAAAAAATAGTGGCATGTATCTTTTGAATGACCCCAAATTGGGGTTAAACGATCCGTGAGGGTGTGACGAATCGGCTCGTTCTGACGTGACGGTGGTGGAGGCTGACGTGGATGAGAGGCGTGTCGTTGATGTTTTAACAACACATGAAACATGTGTTTCCCAATCAGTCTGTTACCGGATTCTGTCGCAGGTTGTGATCACGATGCGGTCATTCCTGTTGTGTGTGTGTGTGTGTGTGTGTGTGTGTGTGTGTGTGTGTGTGTGTGTGTGTGTGTGTGTGTGTGTGTGTGTGTGTGTGTGTGTGTGTGTGTGTGCGTGTGTGTGTGTGCGTGTGCGCGCGCGCGCGTGTGCGTGTGTTTTTAAATACGTTTTCTCCCAAGGCATTTTTTTCCATACCTTGGAATAATTCCGATTGCTTTTTTGATTGTACATGTCATTTGATTTTTGATTTTTGTACATTTGATTTTTGATTTTTTTGATTGTACCTTTACAATATGCCGCTTCCTGTCACCCTTATTCGTCAGATTTTTAGTTTATTGCCTGAATTCATGAACGTCCACGAAATCTGACATTATCCGGAGAAAGGCAAAAGGCAGGAATTTCGAATCTGCATTCGCAGGAATCCTGACACACAACTGTCTAGACCCAGGCTTTGAAGATCTACTGCGTTGAATTTTTCAAAGTCGACTGCGGGTCTTTAGCGTCCATCATGGAGTGCTAAAAAGTGGGATAGTCAGCTTCACGTCCTTTCCAAAGGACAGCATCCCTTCGAACGTAAATGCCTGTGTGTGAAGTACCAGGGTAGAAGTTTAAAGTTTTATAACTTTACTTTTACAGTGAGTTCAAGTTCAAACTCATCAAAGCAACTAGGTAACCTCTGGTCATGTTCCTTACCCACATCGTGTTCATCCTGAGGGGGCATACACATTACACATTACATATTCAGTAGGTGTGAATTAACCGACTTACTTTTGATTTAACGAGTTCAAACTTCTTCATAACCTTATTTTTTAAACCATTAAATGCTGAAAAGATTAAATCAGGCAACCCATGGTTAGGATGTTTCAGAGTAAAGTGTGGTTGGTATTAAAGGTCCTATTGACAAAAGATTGATATTTTTCTCATTCCCTGTTTCCTGTAAACCCTTCCTCAGGGCAATGTGACTTGGGGTTGCCCCCCCAAATCTCCCACTGCGCCCATCACATTTCCACCCCCCGGAGGCTACGTTCATTTGCCATGGCCCGTCGTTCGCTCCATCTTGCAATGGTCTCTCAGCCTCGAGTTTCGCACCTGGGACTCTTCCGGCCTCCTTTGGCAGACCGATTTGCCCTCGAGGCGTGGCCCGCTGCGCCTTGCTCTTCTCTCCGGACGGCTCAGGCTGTCAGGCGGCCACATGGTGGGAGTGATGGATGCAGGTGCGTGGGTAATCCTTCGAGCATGCTGGAAGTTTTAAAACCGTTTGAAAAACTGTTTACACATATGAAGTTTGACTTCAGGATATTGTTTGAGGTTCAAATCCAATGATCTGGGGCATCACTTGGGTTTGAAACTTTAAAAATACTGTATTAGATCCTGCTGGGTGGCAGACAAATTGACACGTGTTCGCTTGAGCTATTGGTGAATGACTGAACGTGTATAATGGAGATCACACTGCAGACGTGTAATCAATAGACCGGCCAACGAGGAAACCGATGTTGTGAGCGAGGAAACCATTGTAATAATGTAATGGCTGAGGTGTTAGTGCACGGATCAAACTTTTGTGTATAAAAACATTTCGTTGAAAGTTTAATTGTGCATTGTTACCAGGCCAGAGACTAAACAACGGGGCTTGGCACAGTGTACGGGTTTCTGGAGGAAAATATCTCACATTGGAGGTCGATGGACAGGTGTTTGCCTCAACTCGATGGCCTGGTACCATTCCAACAGGGCACACCTACTTTGGAGGTAACTGCAGCATCTCTTCCCTCTCCCCAAAGTGTTATGATTGCTATACAATATATGCGAACAAACATTGAAATTCCAAACACTAAGTGTGACAACCAGAAATGAACTAGGAGAAGATGCCGTCCAAGGTAAGAATTATCACGCACCTTGTGGATAGAGTGACCACAACAAGCCGTGAGGGAACTTATTGTTTGAGACGTTTTATGAAGTTGCTGTTTTTTTATATTTACTCACTCACTCACCTTCTTTCTTTACATATATATATATATATATATATATATATATATATATATATATATATATATATATATATATATATATATATATACTTATTTATGACAAGAAAATACAATTCTTCGCTTCACTGACGGGAATAATCAAGGAGGCATTGCCGGATTTATGGTGGTGTAGGCCCCGGGGCACACATGGGTGGTGGAAGCTCTTTCTGCCATCAACGATAAAGTAAAGCAGTGTTTTTCAACCTTTTTCACTGATGACACCCAAAACTAACCTTATTCTGTGGCACTCTTATTCAATTTTCTATTCGTAAAGTTGCCTTAAGAACATTGTCGGCTCCACACGTTAAATTATCGAATAAAATACAGAATTTCAGGAGTGTTTTTGCGGGCTTTTATTTCCACCGATGGATTCCAGATATATGAGGATTGGCAAAGCATGCGATTAGCCTGTCACAAAGATATTGTATAACTGTTACAACTTCCAAACTATGTTTGATTTGATTTGAGAAATGGAACAGTAAGTAACGAAATGACAAGTATTGCTCCATATGTTCCTGGTATCAGATGCCCGCAACACGTAAACTAAAAATCCCTTGATCGATTGAAATGTGGATGAGATTTGGGAATTGATTTTCAACAAGACTTGTCAAATAAACCGACGATTATTGACTTCCTGTTCCGGTTTTTGAGACGATGGTTGGTTCTCTCAGGGGTCTCTGCCAACTTTCTCAAAGATAAGTTTCCGGTCGTTGTTCGTCGCTTTTTGACTGTTTATTTCATTGCCTCTGTGTTCCTCGTTCGGTTTTGTTTCAAAATTTGTGCTTTTTGGTGAGTTTTCATCGGTCTTCCCTGAGGCTTACCTGTCTTGCTGTCAATGTGCGCGATCGTGTTTATTTGTATTTTCTCCCTATAACTTACCATCAGTTCTTATTTTCTCCGCTTTTCCCACTGTGCTTCTTCTATACCTGCCAACTATACCCTCTGTTTCATCTCTTAAAATAAATATAAAAAAGACAAAAGGAACTCCTTTTCCCTCCTTACCTTATTCCCCACGTAACCACATGACTTCCTGTGCTGACTCTTCTTCCTCCTTCTTCTGCCAACCTACCTCTTCCTTCTACTTTAGCTGACCCACATTCACCATACAACTTCACAATTTTTTTTCTTCAGCCATAACTTTACCTAATCCTTATCAAAAATAAAAAATAAAAAACCGTCTCTTAAAATGTTTCAACTTCCTCTTTCACACGTGTGGTGCCCAGTCATATCATAATACACGACTATTCTTCTTCTGCAAAAGACTTTTCAATTCGACCTCTCCTTCATCGCGTGTCTAAAACGTCCAACTGTTACAACATTTATTTTCTCCATTCTCTTATTTATCTTTTCTTGCATCCCTCACGTAATGTCCTTAGTCACATCTCTGACTTTAAAAAAAATTTTTAACTACCACTTTGCAATGCATGTTCGTATTCCATCAATCGTACTTTTTTTTCCCAACTTCAGTGCCAATTCATCCCACCTCCTTAAATCTACCTCCTCCTAACTCCTCACCCGTTATCCCCTCTCCTTACCCCTCTCATCTTGCCCCTCATCCTACCTCTTGGCACCTCTTCACGGTCTTCTGCTTCAGTATCAGCTCCTCCTCTGTTGTCCCAAAGTGGGTGGTGTTCTAACATCTGTGGGCTCCATTCTAACTGAACAGATATCTCACTTTCTCAATCAGTACACTCATCACCACAAACGTGCTCCTTTTTTCCTCAAAGCACACCCCCCCCTTCCCAACCCCTCAAATCTTGTACCTCCCCCTGCCTGCTCCATTCTTCATCATACCACTACCAAGTCTCGTCCTTCCCCTCTCTTCACCTCAACCAACACCCTCCTGCCCCTTCGCCATGCCTGCTATCATCATCTCCCTTCCCTCTCAAAGCAACCTTCACACTCTTCCCGCTCTAAGCTTCCCTCCCACCTTTCTCAAAAACTCCCCTCTCACCCTTCTCTCTCCAATCTCCCGCCTCAATCTTCCTTCTCCAAATTGCCCCCTCCTCACATCCATAAAGCTGCCTCCTTCCCCTGCCCTCTGCTTCCTCTATTATTACTCCCCATGTACCTCAACCCATTACCACAGAGCCTTTTCTCCCCCTCACCCGGCCCTTTCCCCAAGCTCTTCTGCAATCCCCCACACTATTTCAACAACTCTCCTTACCCCCCCACCTCCTCCCTTGTCCTACCCTCCACCTCCCCTCCTATCCCCTGCACCCAAAGCCTCCTCCCCCTCCCTCTTCATTAACAGTGTGGACCTCAAATATCTGGGGCAATCGCTCAAACCTTACAGATCTCTCCATACAGGTTGCCACTGACAAAGCAGACATAATCTGCCGAACAGAAACTTTCCTCCCTCAAGACGTGTCTGACTCCCGAGTATCTCTCCCTGGTTACTTCCTCCTCCGGTATGACAGACCTGAGCCTCGTCCTGGTGGTGGAGTTGCTCTCTTCATCAAAGACTCTATTCCTCACTCTCCATGCACTGCCCTCACTCTCCCACACCCCCCAGGAATACCTCTGGCTACAGCTTCCACTCCACTCTCACCTCATGTTTATCTGTGTGTTGTACCGTCCACCGAACAGTGATGACTCCATTTACACGACTGGTCAAAAGTTTTCGAACACCCCAGTTTTTACTGAAATTTAAGCAGTTCAAGTCCAGTGAATAACCTGAAATGGTACAAAGCGAAGTGGTAAACTGCCAGAGGTTAAAAAAAAGTTTGGGTTACCAAAAACTGAAAAATAATGTAAATTTCAGAGTTGTTAAAAAAGGCCTTTTTCAGGGAACAAGTAATGGGTTAGCAACTGCAGCTGTTCTGCAGCAATGGAAGTAAATTAAGCCTTGAAAGTTGATGCACACAACTCCTACAGGTGTCCAAAATTTTGTTGATTAGATACAAACCCTCAGTCTGTATAAAAGCAGTGTTGGAATAGACTGTGTTGCTACACCCTCTGAAGCATGAATTGGACAATATTGCACTGCAGGAATATATGTATTGGTGTGAATTTGGGAATTCGATTGCATACAACATTCAGGTTCCTTTAGTCAGTTATGTCGATAAGTGCTTGTTCCATAGAAAGTTCACCTTCCATTGTTTAACGGGCAGAAATCGATTCGTGCGCTGCGAATCCATTTAATAGTTAGGGAGCGATCATAACACAATGGAGATGCCCCTCCCCCTCTTCTGCGAAGAGGAAGAAGAGTCCTCCCATCCCGTGATTCATGACGTCAACAACTCCCTCCCACCCGTGGTTGAGCGGGGGATGGATCACGTGGGCATGAGACATGCTGGGAGCGGGGGAGGGGCCGATAAGAATAAAGAATAGATCCTCTGCTTTGTTCGGGTTGGCTTTTCAGTAGTAGGCCTTCGGGTTCTGCTTGGCTTGGGTTAGGGAGTAGGCTTTTTGAAGGCTTTCTGCTTTGGCTTGGCTTTTAGCAGGCCTTTGGGTTCTGCTTGGCGAGGGTTGAGACTTTTGTTCAGTGAGCTTCAGTTCTGCTTGGCGAGGTGGAGGCTTTTTGGAGAGCTTTTTGCTTCAGCTTGGCTTTTCAGCAGACCTTCGGGGTCTGCTTGGCTTGGTTCGCTTTTTGGGCTCTTCTTGTTTCGTCAAAGAGAGAGGCTTTGTTCTTCGGAAGAGAGTTGAGCTGGTTGCTCGGCTCGGAGTTCTTGGTTCGTGTTGCGAGAGGCTTTGTTCATCGGAAGAGAGTTGAGCTGGTTGCTCGGCTGGCTCTTCTTGGTTCGTGGAGCTCTTTGTTCTCCGCTTGGTTCCCGGCTTGGTGCGACTCATCGGCCTCATCTTGGAGGTGGTTCCTCGGCGAAGCGACGCATCGACGGGAAGGATCAGCGCCTCGTCTCACCAGCACATGCTCGGAAGCGCGAGAGGATTCGCTGGAGCTCGGGAAGGATCGCGGCTCACAGCGATTGGATCCAGCTCGCTCTCACTGGAGCCCGGGTCCGAACAGCTTGAAGACCACACGAGGTGGAGAGGTTCGAGATAGGTTCTGGGTTTCAGCTCATCTGTCCCTCCAAGCTGGAGTCCGTTATTAAAGGCATCAGCCACCATTTTGTGTGTGTGTGTGTGTGTGTGTGTGTGTGTGTGTGTGTGTGTGTGTGTGTGTGTGTGTGTGTGTGTGTGTGTGTGTGTGTGTGTGTGTGTGTGTGTGTGTGTGCACGCGCGCGTACATTTGTCCGTGGGCCCGTCTAATAAGTAGGAAACTGTTAAGTGCTTTGTGTGCTGTAGATGATTGCATTGCATTTTGTAAAGTCGGTATAGTTCTGCTCTTACGTGCTTCCGCTAGTTCCCCATTATTATTAATAAATACCCAATTGTTAAATGTTTTCAGCTCGTCGCGTCGATTCTTTCATTCACTGAGCATTTTGTGTGTTGGTAATTAGAAATCCGTTGGTTTGCCGTAAAATGGAGACATTCGGACCGACGGTTCTCGACGATTAAGCCACTCGGAATCGTGCAAGGGACAGGCTCGCCTCAGTGGCTTGTTCCGTACGAGTTCCGTCGAGGGTGAAATACCCCGGTAGTTGGATCACGTGGGTATTTAGGTAAGTTGAAGATTGGCAATCGACCCGACCCCACATGGTCTGCCCATTGGCGTATTTCGGTTTTTGCACAAGGACCTGTCAACCTCGGAGTTATCCAGGCGGCGATCTATATTCCAGGCGATCGGTTGGGCCGACTTGACTTGCGGCTCCGTCAGAGCGGTCGGCTCGCGGCCGACCCCCGGCACCGTAACAGTATATTGCGATCATAATTGTGAGAAAAACACATTTAACAAAGGAAGACAGACAGACCATTATAACCCTGAAGAGTGTAGGTCTTTCCTTTGGAGAAATTGCAAAGAAGCCAAGGTGTTCATGAGTGCAGTTTCCTACACCATCAAAAGGCACTTGGAAACTGGAGGAAACTGACAGGATGAGGTCTGGCAGACTCAAAGTCACAACACAATCAGAAGACAAGTTTCGGCTCACAGGACAGCAGCTTCAAGCACAGCTTAACATTGGTCGAAGTAAAGAAGTCTCAGTTTCAACTGTGAAGAGTAGACTTTGATCTGCAGGTTTGACATGTCGAGTGGAAGTAAGAAAGCCATTGCTAAGATGGCAAAACAAGAAATAGAGGCTTGCCTGGGCCATGCAGCACCACCAGTGGACAACTGAAAACTGGAAGAAGGTCGTATGGATCGATGAATCAAAATTTGAAATATTTGGTTCATCACGCACAGTTTTTGTACGCCATCGAGGAGGCGAAAGGATGGTTCCTCAGTGTGTGACACCAACTGTCAAACATGGAGGAGGAAGTGTGATGACCTGGGGCTATTTTGCTGGATCCAGAGTCGGCAACTTGCACAGAGTGACTGGCACCCTGAACCAAAAGGGCTACCACAGCATTTTGCAGCGCCATGTGATACCCTCTGGTCTCTGCCGAGTTGGTCAGGGGTTCATCCCACAGCAAGATGACGACCCAAAACATATCTCCAGGCAATGTCAGAACTACCCTAGAAGAAAAGAACAAGACGGTCGGCTTCAAATCATGGAAAGGCCAGCACAGTCTTCAGACTTAAACCCCATCGAGCTGGTTTGGGATGAACTGGACAGAAGGGTGAAATCAAAGCAACCTACAAGTGCAACACATTTGTGGGAACTTCTGCAACAGTGTTGGGAAGAACTTTCCGAACAATATTTGATTTCCATTGTAGAAAGAATGCCATGAGAAAGTTTGGCTGCTATATCTGCGAAAGGTGGCTACTTTTATGAGTCAAAAATTTGGATTAAATTTTGTTCAACAAAACGATTCCATGATTTATTTTTTTGTCTGCAATTGTTTATTTGTTCTATGCTTTAATTTCAGAGTACATTGAAACATTAAACTGTTTAAATTTCACTAAAAACTGGAAAAATGGGGTGTTCTAAAACTTTAGACCGGTCGTGTACATCTCGTTCTCCAAAAACATGGACCAACTTCTATCCTCTCATCGAAACTCTCTCTTCCTCATATGTGGTGACGTCAATTGTCATCAAGCCAGTTGGCTGGGTGTGGGTACGTCTCTCACCTGCCACGGCACTTCAGCAATAGACTTCTGTGACTCAATGGGACTGACACAATCTGTCAACTTCCTGACCCAGATCTCAACCAACACATTCTCCATTTCTTCTAGATCTGATTTTGACCAATTTCTCTGAAAACATCTGCTGTTTTCCTTCGCTCCAATCGGTTCATCTGACCATGTGCTTGTCAAAGTGGACATCTCTCTGGCTGTTATTAGAGAACCACCTCAGTGCCGTCGTGTCTGGCATTTCATTCAGGCCGACTGGCAGGGTCTCCAAGGAGCCATCAAACTCATTGACTGGTCTCCCATCTCTACTTTCTCCAACCACAACTCATCCTGGGAATTCTTTCAAAATCAAAGCAATTTGATCTCTATCTCTATCTCTCTCCCTCTCCCTCTCCCTCTCCCTCTCCCTCTCTCTTCCTCTCTCCCTCTCTCCCTCCCCCTCTCTCTCTCCCCCTCTCTATCTCCTCCACTCTCCATCTCTCCCTCTCCCTCCCCCTCTCTCCCTCCCCCTCTCTCCCTCCCCCTCTCTCTCTCCCCCTCTCTATCTCCCACTCCCTCTCTCTCCCTCTCTCTCCCTCTCTCTCCCACACATATTTGTCCCATCTCGTCTTCAGTTGTTCTACCCTTCCTCCTGCCCATGGTACACTGAAGCTTGTGGTGAGGCAGGTGTCCTGAAACAAGTTTCCTTCACCTCATGGAAGGCAAATTCCACTGAAGGCAATCTCAGTTCCTTCCATAAAGCTCGGAACAAGTGTGTGTGCACCCTCAGGAGAGCCAGAAAACAACATCTTTCTAATCTCAAGTCTGAACTCTCAAACCTCTCTCCCTCCTCCAAATCCTGGTGGCATCTAATTAAATCTGTTTCTGGTGTATGTTCCCCCTCCATCCCCTCCCTTACCTCAAATGGCCGCACAGCTGACACTGCACGTGAAAAGGCTGAATGTCTACTGCCTTTCCTTGCCCTCCCCTCACGCTGTCTTACCTTGCCCTCCGCTCATGCTGCCTTCCCATTCCCTCCCCTTTCACTCGCACTGCCTCCCTCCCCGCCGTTGTTTCCTCCCCTCACGCCGCCGCCTACCCCCCAATGCTACCGCCCCCCCACGCTGCCGCCCACCCACCCAATGCTGCCCCCCACGCTGCTACCCCCTCACACTGTCTCCCTCCCCACGCTGCCGCCCACCCACCCAATGCTGGCCCCCCACGCTGCTCCCCCCTCACACTGTCTCCCTCCTCACGCTGCCCTCCTCATGCTGCCTTCCATCATGCTGCCTTCTCCTCCCTTCCCCCCTCGTGCAGCCTTCTCCTCCCCTCGTGCAGCATTCTCCTCCCCTCGCGCAGCCTCCCTCCCCTCGTGCATCCTCCCCTTCCCTCACACAGCCTCCCCCTTCCCTCGTGCAGCCTCCCCCTTCCCTCGCGCAGCCTTCTCCCTCTCTACCTCTCCTCCCTCCTCTATGCTTCCCCTCCCTCCCCTCCTCCCCCCCCATTAATGTTCCCGTCAGCGAAACTACGGATTGTATTTGCTAGTTATATAATAAATGGTGGGATGGCACATTCTGGACTGGCCAAATTACCTTGAATGTTTTGCTTAATATATATATATATATATATATATATATATATATATATATATATATATATATATATATATATATATATATATATATATATATATATATCTCTTGATGAGTGGGCCCCAATTATACCTTGCAGAAAATTTAGCCGATGAGACCTGCCACCAAATACCCATATAATATTTATTATATCACCACACTTTTTGAAAAAAACACTGGCGGATATTGTAATCGGTCTATCCATCTGTCCGTCTGTCACGGTATCTTCTCTTTTCATGGTTGTGCAGAAATCCACCAAACTTGGTAGTTGTGATCACCACATGGCACGTCGGTGCAAGAGAAGTGCCATTTTGGCCCTGCCCCCTGAAGCGGGATCAAAAGATCAAATGCTGAAAATGCAATTATGGGCACATTTTTCAACATTTTTAAAAATTAAACTTGTCTCTGCAATCAACGTTGGGAGACGCATGAAATATGTTACGATTTTTTGGATTTAATATCCGGTTCATGCTGCAGGGACTTCGGGTCACGGGGTCACAAGGGTCAAAACGGGGGAAACAAAAATTTCATCTCAAAGTTTGATATTGGGTCATTCCTGGTGGAACCTTTTGCCATCTTTCTACTTTGCTTTAGGTGGGAAGTGTGCGGATTTGTGATGATGCGCCATCAATTTAATCGTCGTTCTCATTATCATTGTTTCCAAGAGAGGTGGGGGAGTCACAACTGCGCTCTTTATCTGTCTCCTATTTTTCAAAAACGTCATCTTCTCTCCAATATGTTTCTTAAAAAAGTTTGTTTTCGTTGAGGTTATGGAATCGGGCAGTAGGGATTTGGAATTTGTTCAGAATGGCATCACACTATGACCTCCTCTTCTTTTAAAGGATACTTTGTTCATGTTATTCGCCAGAAGTGAACGTGAACGTATTAGACGGTGAATGCGAGTAAATGGATATCTTTTCCCGAGGGCAGCATACTCTACGATACAAGACTCTTCTTCCAAATAATCATCCTGCAAGTAATAACTAGTTCCATCGATCTTTGTTTTACACTTTTCTTCTGCCAATTTAATTACAGGCTACCCAGCATGGGTCGGAATTCCATTTTTTGGATGTCTCCGAGCGATTCGTTTTGATGATCAGCTCCTGGATCTGCATCTTGTCGAGCGAGGTCTTTTAGGAAACTTCAGCAACGTCCTGCTTGATACGTGCGGACTGGTCGACAGGTGGGTCTTCACAATAAGGCTGTTTGTGCATCTCATTAGAAGCTTGTCAACTTGCCCCTCGTTTATTTCATGAGCCATGACCAATCTGCTCTAAAGTGCTGAATATCCAAGTATTATTAATTACTCTTCTAATGACTTTGACCAAGAAGTCACAGACAGTCACTGAACTCCAGACTTCCACGATTTGGCCAAATTCTGTTTGGGATGTCGAAGACAAACAGAATGCTCAACAAAGACATTTTAAGTGTAACTACACACTCTGTCCTTGTTTAATTGCCTGGTATTCTGACTCGCTGCATCAATCCATTCCGGCTCCTTTCGAATATTTTGAATGATAACATGTTTTCTTTCTCTCTCTCTCCATTGCATTTACACATTTGTGCTGATGACATCATATACCCGATGACGTCTGACACATAATTCACCAGCTTGTGTCCCATTGTAAGTGCGAATGAGCAAGGAAGGAGATTTAGAATTCACAACCTGTGATTAAAATGGAGAAGTTTCAAAACCAAAATTCTGTGATGTAACAGCAAAGACAACCACCGCTACCACCACCACCATCCTTCTGTAACGTTATGCCTTCAATTAACATCTATACAGTGCATTTTGATTTCGAGTGAAAGATGTATAATGATCTACTTTCATTACCATATTACATTTTGAGGCAAAATCTTCTTCCCATCCCCTTCCCCTTCCCCTCGACTCCCACTTCTGGATCTCTGAGAAGCCTCGAGTCTGAAAGATATACCTGTAACATATTCAATTACCAAGCCTCGCTGGTACCCTGTTGTTTACACAATGGAACAGAAATAATTTGGAGTCTCAATCCTCATAAAGCAATTATGACACTTTCATTTGGTTGAGCTGCAACCTTTTCAACCTCACAATTTTCCCACAATTCTCCCCTCCCCATGCATAGTTATGTTATGCCATGGCAATTCCCATTAGGACACGAGCACTTTTGCTTCATAGCGGTGTTTCGTTAAGAGCTCAGACGATTGGCGATGAATTTCACAGCATGGTGGTGGAATTGCTTCTAAATGCCTGCAACCAAAACAAGTCACACCGGTGCAGTTGGGACAATTATTTATCAAAACAATTATAAGCTTTCACTTTTATATATATATATTGCTCAGCCTCTATTATTTCCCTTTGAAAGCTCTTTGATGGCTTTCCCAATTTTCTGAGCTCATACACCCAACTGGAATTGCTTCAATTTTTCCAGATTTGCATGTATTGCTTGATTGAGTGCTTGCTTTGGCAAGACCAACGTTTGAACTTTCACGACTTCTTCTTTGTGTTGCTCCTTCAGGTGCCTGGCTCAGCCGTGTGAGCACGGGGGTCTCTGTAGCCAGTCGTGGGACGCTTTTACCTGCTCGTGCCAGGACACGGGATACGGAGGGAGCACCTGCCATACCTGTATATCTTTTTCTCTCTCTCCCGCACACACCGCAATGCACACCGGTTAATAGACTATTTTGCTTCATGGGTTTTCTGAAATCAATCATTAATGAGCAAGTGTGACAGAAGCAAAATATTCATGTAATGTTTAAATGAGTTAAGCTCGATAAGGGTGAATGTTTCACACCAATGCCACTTTTGAACGGCATTCATGTTTTTAATTACTTTGTCTCCAGTTATCTACAATCGTGGAAGAGCTGAAGCACAGCAAAAGTGAAGGAGCATTATTCTTTCTACATAACAACATGCTCGTTCGTGAGTGTGTGTGCGTGCGTGTTTCTGTAACCATCTTTCCCACCGATTGGTTGGACAGCTGGCCTGATTCCACCCATGGAGTGGATCACTGCTATGGCAAGCCAAAGACGTCTCAGAGCTGTCATATTCACAATCGCTATGCACTTCCCCATACGTGTTGCCTTCATTGCAATCCCACCAAAGTGACAGTTAAAAGGATTTTGAGGCAATCGGTGAGGGCCTTGTGAAGATCAGCCTCAGCAATCGAGACAGTAGTCTGTTAACTTATGCACCGCCCAAATAGCTACATGGCATTCTCTCAAGCAGAGATTAAACTCATGTTATGAGAAATTTGTCCGAGGTTATTTACTTTTTTTACATTTTCAATTCAAAATGTTCGATTTTTGTAAAATGCTATTGGAAGCAAAACATTGAGACCGCGTGTGCACATTACTTCCAGCTGAGTAACAGAGATGGTTTTCACTTGACTGCGCTTGTGCACTGTCCCTCCGCAATACACCATGGCTCTCTTGGTGGAAGACGATCAGTCTACGAACGCGAGCGCCCATTATGTAATGCGGGAAGTACACAATTTGCATAGAATTTCAAGAAGTCGATGAGTAGGGATGGCCTGGACACTCCATTGGCTCGACACAACATAAATCCTCCAAAAAAAAAAAATCTTCCAATATAAAACTTATAAACCTATAAATTTTACCTTCCTGTCATCTGCAGAGAATTCCCCATGCGATAATACTCATTAACAGGGGTTTCCTTATTTTTTGGAGTAGGAGGCTACCATTAAAAAGTAGCAGGTTACCATCACCGCGAGTGAAGCGAGCGCAGCTGTATGGCCGGGTCCAGGGCCCGCCTAGGGCCCTGGAAGCCGGAGGATCCGAGATGGCTGGAGATGCATTCTGGCATGATTTCTGACATGAAATAGTTCTCATATTATCATGCTGTTGGGGTGGAAAACTCCACAAAAACAGGTGGTTAGGCCTATACTGGATGTAGTTGCATTAACATACTGACTGACTGACTGGTTGACTGAAATTCAGCAGAGAACTCTCTATTGCAGGAGGCGTGTTTGAGCTGCTTATGTTATTTTTTGTTTAGTGTTGTGCTGGATCTGGCGACAGTACCAACAGTAAAAAGAAGCCCGCTTTTATCGAAATACAATTGTGTTTTCGTCTCGGATTTCAAAACGGGGTGTAGAGATTTCATGGTGACAAAAAATAAAAAAATAAAAAAAAATCGAAAAATCGGTGCTGAAATAGGCGGCGACCTTTGACGTTTTTTCTCTGAGTAGACGGCATGCGGGTCGCCGGTAACCGGCTTCTAAGGAAACCCCTGCATTAAACGTTGGGACATCATCACTGAACTGTAAAAACGAGAGAGTTAAAAATACCCGCTTGTCATTCTTCTTATTCTTTTCTGACAGCCTCACTGAAAATTATTTTAAGCTACGAACTTGGTTTGAACACTAATCTACTGCATTTTGTAGTGGGAAGGTGCAAACTGATGGAATTTTTAATAGCTTGAAAGGATTCCATAAAGAGTAGCAAAACTGCATTCCTTTATAACGGAATAGGAAGAGAACAGAGGGGGTGGGCAGGACTACGACTGTCAATCAGCCTGATCGGGGCGGGGCCGCTCCACCCATTTGCCCAAGGGCCAATAAGTCCTGTATGGCTGTGGTTAAAGTGGAATATTATCAGCCCTGTTCGTGTGGGAGAGTCAGGGGGCCAATCAACAGTAACAACAAACATATTTACATAAAGTACGTAGTATTTATAATGTTATATCATTGACAAGGTAATGACAGTACCAATACAATATGAGCACGTCGATAAAGTTTGTATTACAACATTTGTAAATCAGTCGTAGAACATATATATATATATATATATATATATATATATATATATATATATATATATATATATATATATATATATATATATATATATATATATATATTGTTATGGAAATGACCCTAAGAATGCTACTAAATATAGGATTAGCTCAGATCCCCCATTAAATGCATGTTTAGCCAGGCTGATCGGTAAAATGGACGTTACATGTGTGTCAGAGGTGAAAGAGGCTGTTTATTGTTCGTGCGCTGGTGGTGTACCGAGAGCTTCCTCTTCTTCCTTCCCCTCTCCGGACGATAGGTCCTGCCCAGTCAGCTGAGGGGGAGTGAGTGGCCTGGAGAGCGAGGTGGAGCTAAGGGGAGGAGTTTGTCGGCTTCGTAAAGGGGCACACCCCGAAAAAGACAAGGTAGAAAGAACTGAGAGGATGGAGTTGAGCAGTCGGGCTTCGAGGCGAGCGAACAAAGAAAAGCCAGTGGTGATTCTGCCGGGAGAGAAAACTGAACCTGAGGTTTAGGTGGCAATCTGCTTCGAGAGGACCTGGCTGCTCTGTGAGTCTGGATTCGGCTTTGAGAGGAGGTGATCGACAGGTTCAACCTGCGTCTAACGACGGAGCCTCTGACTGTCCCTACTCACCTCACGGCTCGACGACGTCCTGGAATCCCAGGGACCCAGCCTGCCGGAGCCCGGCACCTCGATTTGGCCTTGTCTGGTGAACAGGCCATGCCTGGACTTGTATGCTGGACCTTGTGAGAAACCAGCTGAAACCCATCGTCGATCTGACGGTCTTGTGCCGTCGATCTTACGCGGGGTCAGAGTGCACGGAGGCCGCGTGCGGTGCAACAAAGGAAGACAAGCGCCATTTTGCCACGCGGCGTGCTTGAGCTGGGGGCGCGAATCCGTGGACATCGGCTTGTTACAAGCGATATTCGTGCTTTTGACACTTTCCTCTCGTCCATGAAACATCACCAAGTACTCTGTCTTGTCTGCATGCTGTCTATGTCTTGTCTGCATGTCGTTTAATGCTTATCTCATTTAGTTCCCCAGTTAAGAACGGGTTATAGATTGTTAATAACATTGTCGTGAATACTTTGCTTGTGTTGTGTTCTCCGATGTTCCCCAATAAATCTGCCTGATTCGTATGAAGTTGCCACTTTGGATTAATTTGTGTCGTGTCGAGGAACGATCTGTTCGATTGCTATATAAAACGAAAATGGTTACAGACTGGCAGAAAACGCTCGGCGTCTTACAAAACCAGTCTGTAACCAGAGTCTATTTCCCCAGCTGGTAAGGTCCAGGGGTACGTTGGTATCGCGATTGAAGACGCGTGACCCGAGGCCTGTGCCGAGCCAGCTGGCGTTATAACCCCGAAGACAGCGGTGGTGAGGGTGGCGCTGAATCTGTAATGTTTGGCTATCAAGAGTCGGGTGCGAAGATTCAAGAGCCGCTGAATCCTTAACAAAATATATATATATATATATATATATATATATATATACATATATATATACATATATATATACATATATATATATATATACATATATATATATATATATATATATATATATATATATATATATATACATATATATATATATATATATATATATACATATATACATATATATATATACATATATACATATATATATATACATATATATATATATATATATATATATATATATATATATATATATATATATATATATATATATATATATACATATATACAGTTGCGGTTTTGGAAGCCGCATGCCTCAAAGGCAATGGCACCCAACATCCACTTATTTCATTAATATACGTGCAGTTAGACCTTTCCCTCATGTCCAATGAGTAAACGGGGCAAAGTGCATTGTGTGGGTCTCATAGTTAGTTCTGATTATATCTCTTTCTTCCTTTCCACTATGAGTGAGGCGGCCGCGCATGGTACGTGTGAATGTCCTCGCGGAGACCAAAAGAAGCATCAACCACACGATGGAAAAACCCTCCACTACTAGAATACTGTGTCTAAGGGAAAAGTAGAACCATACATTAAATCCCAACGCTGAACAGGACGTGCGCGGCACGCTCTTTTCAACCCAAATCTGCATCTAATAATTATATCCAATCCTTTCCTTCAATCCATGATACAGATTGGGACCGGCACCACGCTCAGGCAGCCGCCTGTGAGGATCACCACTGTGATAAATAACTGCATGCACTATAGTGGACCCACGCGCAGTCCGTGATAATTACCATCGCACTGTATGGGGCACGCATGGCACACATCTTTGGGGTCGGCGCGCTGGTTCACAAGGGTGTCTTACCATCGATCTTCACTCGCCACCAGGGCCACCAATATCTCCACGCGGATGGCAGAGATCTTTTTGCACCTCCGACTCGATGCCGCCGCCACCAAGCAGAAGCATGCTGTACGGCCCGGATCGCTCGGGCCGCATGGCGTACGGACGAAGCAGGCACATTGATCAGCGCCAACCGCAGCGTGCTGTGGGTACCCGAGCGTGCTTGCGGGGCCAACACGGCTCTCAGCTAGTCATCGGAGCACGGCCCGGGAGTTTGGTGGGTGGCGCAGTTCATGTCGCAGTGTTCAGAGCAAGACAATTCCACAGCTCAGCGATGTCTCGCTGGATGTAAAATAAAGCTGCTTCCGGCTGTGGCGGCCACGTCGCATGGTGACCAGGGTCCAATAGGAGCACCCGATTCGGGTGATGACGCATTGCTTTGGGACGTCGCCCCAACCCTGCACCGCCGGACCGATAAAGGACGGATCGTGAAGCCATCCGTCGTCTTTCTCTTCCTCTTTTCTGTCCTTGGATCGATTTCTGCATGTGCATGCTGCTCCGCCAGTCTCGTCTGTCACTCTGCCCACTCGTTCTCGATCTCCGCTTTCCTATCTCTGGAATCCCTACATTCGCCGTCTGGAGCTGCCTACTCCATCTGTCTGTCTCTTGACCTTTGACCTTGTGTGCTGACTCCACCCTCTCCACCCAACCACCTGGCTCCATCTAAAGTCCTTCCTCACGCCAGATGGCTTCGTCCTTTCTCTGGATCGGTGCACGCGCTGCACTGGCACCATAGCCAAGCAGGAGACGACACGCCAACTCTCAAGGAGGGATCGTTCAATGGAACGTCCCTCCAAAACACACTGGGTAGCGTGGTCGGTCAATCGTGCAAGGTATTATGAGATTATTAGTCTAATCTCCTCTCATCCTTTCTTCTAATTAAGTCCTCTTTATCGGTGTGTGTGTGTGTGTGTGTGTGTGTGTGTGTGTGTGTGTGTGTGTGTGTGTGTGTGTGTGTGTGTGTGTGTGAGAGTGTGTGGTGGTGTGTAATGGCACGAGTCCTAGCTTTAAGTTAAGATTGTAGAAGATATATCGGTATAAGTCTGATCTGTGTCTGCTTTGTAAGTTGCTTGCCTTGCTGTCGCACCTCACAAATATCTTTATATCACTGCTTACACACAACAATAAATATATTCATTGTGCCACATGCTTTTCCTCACCTGTCTGTTAATAAATGATTGTGTGGAAATGTTCCCAGCTCGTTTTTGTCTTTTCTTTCATTGATCCAGCATGGTCCATATCCTCGCCTTGCCGGGACTTTATTCCCAATGATCCGTTCTTCGAGCCGGTACGTCCTTGGCAGTGTCACTCAGCTGCATCTGACCTGGTAAGGTGACCCGGTTCCGACAAGGCAAACCGAGGGCTTGTCCGCCGGTACTTTGGTCACCTGATTAATCAGGTAACCGGTTTTGACGGAGTACCCTAGGTCACGTGGTTGAGTTATTGGCGTTCACGGTTGATTAGCGACCCTCTGCGCCACTGAGTCATCCGTGTGCGATGGCCTGCGATTCCGGAGAGTCTTGTGGGAACCGGAGATCGATCCCACTCCTCCCCCCCAATCGTCTTCTCACCCGACCCCGTGTCCGCAACAATATATATGTGTATATGTATGTATATATATACATATATATATATATATATATATATATATATGTATATATGTATATATGTGTATATGTATATATGTGTATATGTATATATGTGTATATGTATATATGTGTATATGTATATATGTATATATGTATATATATATATATATATATATATATATATATATATATATATATATATATATGTATATGTATATAAACAGTAGACTAGGCGTAAGTCGGCAGCGTGTAACTCGTCACTTCGCCTAAGTCTGCAGCGTCAAAAAGTCCCGAATTTATCTCTTGTTAAGTCCCTTTGAATAAAGGGTCATCTCTAAGTCGTCACTTCGTCTAAGTCGTCAGATGTTGTCCGTTCCCACGTAATGGAAACTCAAGTACATTACCACTCCTAACTCGTTACACGGAACTGCTGCCTCGTGAGAATCCCGATTTCATAGAATCGTCATGCTCGCTCATTGGTTTCCACCGCCAGTGATAGGCTATTTATAACTGCGTGCACACGTTGATCGCACTGCAGGCAGGACAATGGCGACTAAGTGTAAGCTTACAACTAAAACCTGCCAAGAAAAATACGACATTATCCAGTTTTGCGAGGCAAACCCACTGATGAAGAAAACAGCCATAGCTGAGAAGTTGGACATCAAACGGCAGACATTGAACGATATCTTGAAGAATAAGGGCACGATGTTTGGACAAGTGGAGAAGATTGCGAGGCCGGTGGTAAGTGTGAAACGTGTGAAATATGTGTCCTTTGAAGATGTCGATGATGCGCTCATCATCTGGTTTCGGCCAAATATTCGGTTGGACGGTGAAATGTTGCTGCTGAAGCCACGTAAATTCGCTGCGGACCTCGGGCATGATGATGCCGAGACCTTGCCGATGCACTGGATAGACAGATTCAAAGTGAGGTGGGGAATCGGCAAGGTCAAGAAGTGCGGCGAATCAGGCAGCGTGGATTCGGCAGTGGTGCACGACTGGAAGGATGGCAAATTGAAAGACATCTTGGAAAGGTATCAGCCTCGGGACGTGTACAATGCCGATGAGACTGGGCTTTTCTGACAGATGCTGCCAGAAAAGTCTCTGGAGTTTGTTGGTCAATCCCATCATGGTGATAAGCAGGTGAAGTTGTTGTCTTACAGTTGTTCATTATCTTTACTTTTGATAAACTGATTCATGAATTCCATCTTTGCTTGATCACTTTCCAACTCACCAATGAACCCCCACCTATGCCCCGAGGATTGTGTTTTCCTTTTGGTACAATAGCCTGCTCTCACACATATGTGTCCAGGCCACGCGCGACTTCATCCTTCACCCCACTGTCATCATGAATGTTCGCATACGCGTAAGTCGTCACATTTCTAAGTTGTCACTTTTTTCTCGGTCCCGATGGTGACGACTTACGCCTAGTCTACTGTATATATATATATATATATATATATATATATATATATATATATATATACACACATACATATCTGTTCATATATATGTATGTATATACAGGGTGTCCATAAAGTCTCTTTACAATTTAAAAAATTTATTACAAAAGCAAATGAATAGATAAACCTGTGGAAATTATTACCAAATGAGGAGTCGATATTGAGGTTTTTTTGCCTCATTTAATACACTTCTATATGGGCACCATTAGTTGCATGAAGCACATCAAGACGGTATAAATTATAAAGAGACTTTATGAACAGTGTGTGTGTGTGTGTGTGTGTGTGTGTGTGTGTGTGTGTGTGTGTGTGTGTGTGAGTGTGTGTGAAGCACATTCCGTGAGGCGCTGTAGCCTCAGTCCATGAAGACTATTTGCTGATTAATCACGTCCTTTTGAACGTCAGTTGCAGACTACACGAACATCAATTAATTGCGTTCTGTTTGAATGTCAGTTCCTTCGGCAGCACGAACGCTCTGCACAGAGTATGGTCCCAATGGATGGATGGATGAATGGATTGCTGTGTTGGTTTGGAGGTTTGGTTTTGTTTGGAGGTTCTGAGGTTTGGAGACCGGATTGTGGCAACATCATGGTGGGTGGTTACACATACGATTGGAGGGTTGCTCAGATGGTTACCATGCCCAAGAAGTTTCTGCAGCTGTATCCAATGAGCTGACTCCAATGACAGTTGAGGTAACATGGTCAGCACGTGTATTAT
Organism: Eptatretus burgeri; assembly: GCF_056783735.1. NCBI lineage: Eukaryota > Metazoa > Chordata > Myxini > Myxiniformes > Myxinidae > Eptatretus > Eptatretus burgeri. The sequence goes on from NC_140968.1 coordinate 107,550,528, forward strand.
GAGACTAAGGATTCGTCACTCCTTGGATGTCGTTTCCCTGGTCTCTGCATGCTGTGACTGAGGCGAGTGACCTCACCATGAAGGACGCATTCTGTGCCACGCTCCAGTCTGTGTTTGATCAGTGCCCCAGGCGAGATACTCTTCTAGTCTTTGGGGATTTCAATACATCGACTGGAAATGATAGGGATGGTTATGAGACATGTGTTGGTCCCCATGGGTCTGGAACTGTGAACCAGCATAGCATGAAGTTCCTTGGGTTTGCAAAAAGTCATGGACTGAGGGTGGCTGTTTCATGGTTTCAGCACCCACAGGCTCATCGTTGTGCCTGGTATTCCAGTGCTGGTGGTGTGGCAAAGGAGATTGACCATGTGCTCATTGATGGACGCTGGAGGATGATCCAGAACTGCAAGGTCTACTGGATTGCTCAGTTCCTCAATATTAACCACAGGCTTGTTTTTACAACTCTTCAGTTGCAGCTTAAATCCGGGAGAATGGCACCATCGCAGCCGAGGCTGGATGTTGGCAAGCTCAAGGATGAGAGGGTAGCTGAGGAGATTGCAAACAGGCTGAGTGGGGATTTGGGGGTCTGGGTGTTTTGGGGAATCTTGAAGAGTTGTGGAGTGCTTTCAAGACCACCGTCCTTGATGTTGCCAGTGGATGCCTTGGAACTCACCGGAGGGCGAAGAAGAATTTTGTCTCTCAAGTGACACTGGATACCATCGACAAGAGTCGCAGGGCCAGGAATAATGGCAGAGCTGAGCAGTTCAGGGAGTTGAAGCAAAAACCAAAACATGCGCTGAGGGGGGACAAGGAGGCATGTGTGCAAGGAATCTGTGAGGGGGTAGAGCATCACCTGTGGTCAAGTGATTCTCGTCCTATTTCCAGAGGAGTCAGAAGTGAAGGCCCGCTGGGCTGGTTACGTTGAGCGGTTGTACCAGGCTGATCCAATAGTTGTCGAGTTGGATGTCAGCGGTGTTACTGTCCCTGTTGCTGACCCTCCAATAAACTGTGATTCAACTTCATTTGTGGAAACACAGGCTGCGGTGAACCAGCAGAAATGGGGTAAAGCTCCTGGAATCTGTGGCATCCATGCTGAACTTCTCAAGGCTAGTGGAAATGCTGCACTCGTGTCATTGCATATATTTTGTGTTCTGCCTGGAACACAGGCATCATCCCAACTGACTGGAAGATGGGCCTTGTTGGCCCTCTCTGGAAAGGGAAGGGTGATTGCCAGCACTGCAACAACTACTGAGGGGAGATGCTGCTCTCAGTACTGGGCAAGGTCTTTGCTTGGATAATCCTTGATAGGGTTCGCCACCATTTGCTTGGGTACCAGTGCCCAGAGCAGTCAGGCTTTACACCAAAGAGGTCAACAATTGACCGTATCCTTGCTCTTCGTGTCCTCACTGAACGCAGGCGAGAGTTTTGGTTGGGGCTGTTTGCAGCTTATGTTGATCTCTACAAAGTGTTTGCTTCAGTGAAGTGGGGTGCCATTACAACTGATCAATCTGATGCTGAATGCTATTACAACAGATCAATCTGATGTGGTGATATCATCTCCAACTTATTTCCAGTTGTTACTCGAGTTTATGATGGGTGTGTCCTGGCCCTCACACTTTTCAGCACTTGTATGGATTGGATTCTGCGGAGGATGTCCGAGAGATCAACCTGCGGTGCTTCGTTTGGGAATGTTAAGATCTCTGACCTTGATTTCACAGATGATGCAGTCATCTTTGCGGAGACTCTGGATATGCTTTTGGGGGCCTTTGTGGTGCTGAATGAGGAGTCGGAGTTGCTGGGATTACCGGTTTCCTGAATTAAAACTAAGACCCAGGCTTTCTCAATGACATTTTGGATGCCTGTTTGTTTGTCTATACCTGTTTGTGGTGAGGATGTTGAGGTCACAGAGAGATTCAATACCTTGGCAGTGATATTCATGTCTCCGTCACCCTGAGCGAGGGGTTCGTGCTCCATCACCACGAGCGAGTGGTTCGTGCTCCGTCACCCTGAGCAAGTGGTTCGTGCTCTGTCACCCTGAGCGAGTGGTTCGTGCTCCGTCACCCTGAGCGAGTGGTTCGTGCTCTGCCACCCCGAGCAAGGGGTCCGCACTCCTTCACCCTGAGCGAGGGGTTCGTGCTCAGTCACGCTGAGCGAGGGGTTCGTGCTCAGTCACGCTGAGCGAGGGGTTCGTGCTACGTCACGCTGAGCGAGGGGTTCGTGCTACGTCACCCTGAGCGAGGGGTTCGTGCTACGTCACCCTGAGCGAGGGGTTCGTGCTCCGTCACCCTGAGAGAGGGGTTCGTGCTCCGTCACCCTGAGAGAGGGGTTCGTGCTCCGTCACCCTGAGAGAGGGGTTCGTGCTCCGTCACCCTGAGAGAGGGGTTCGTGCTCAGTCACCCTGAGCGAGGGGTTCGTGCTCCGTCACCCTGAGCGAGGGGTTCGTGCTCCGTCACCTTGAGCGAGGGGTTCGTGCTTCGTCACCTTGAGCGAGGGGTTCGTGCTTCGTCACCCTGAGCGAGGGGTTCGTGCTCCGTCACCCTGAGCGAGGGGTTCGTGCTCCGTCACCCTGAGCGAGGGGTTCGTGCTCCGTCACCCTGAGCGAGCGGCTTGTGCTCCGTAACCCTGAGCGAGCGGCTCGTGCTCCGTCACTCTGAGTTCATGCTATAACACCCGATTTCTGAGCTACTTGTCATCTTAACTCATTTTCTTAACCAACGAGCCAAATTTTTTTCCACTCGTCACAAGCAACTGTTTATAAAGATGAATGTTTGTGAACATATCCCTGAAATGTCATTATAATTGCAACATTATTTTTCGGTGAAAGCGACTCAAGGTGTCTGGGTTGCATACAGTAAGTACTGTAGTTGATAATCACACTAACTCCAACCTGCTGATTCCCGAAAAATTGCCGATGTCGGCTCCGTGTGTGTGTGTGTGTGTGTGTGTGTGTGTGTGTGTGTGTGTGTGTGTGTGTGTGTGTGTGTGTGTGTGTGTGTGTGTGTGTGTGTGTGTGTGTGTGTTTCATTAACCATAACATATTCTTTCTGCTAACTACCCTACCGGCATATCTGTCTCTCTGTCTGTCTGTCTCTCTGTCTGTCTGTCTGTCTGTCTGTCTGTCTGTCTGTCTGTCTCTCTCTCTCTCTCTCTCTCTCTCTCTCTCTCTCTCTCTCTCTCTCTCTCTCTCTCTCTCTCTCTCGCTCTCTCTGTCTCTCTCTCTCTCTCTCTCTCTCTCTCTCTCTCTCTCTCTCTCTCTCTCTCGCTCTCGCTCCACCCCATCTCTCTCTCTCTCTCGCTCCACCCCATCTCTCTCTCTCTCTCTCTCTCTCTGTCTCTCTCTCTCTCTCTCTCTCTCTCTGTCTCTCTGTCTCTCTCTCTCTCTCGCTCCACCCCATCTCTCTCTCTCTCTCGCTCCACCCCATCTCTCTCTCTCTCTCGCTCCACCCCATCTCTCTCTCTCTCTCGCTCCACCCCATCTCTCTCTCTCTCTCGCTCCACCCCATCTCTCTCTCTCTCTCTGTCTCTCTGTCTCTCTGTCTCTCTGTCTCTCTGTCTCTCTGTCTCTCTGTCTCTCTGTCTCTCTGTCTCTCTGTCTCTCTGTCTCTCTGTCTCTCTGTCTCTCTGTCTCTCTGTCTCTCTGTCTCTCTGTCTCTCTCGCTCCACCCCATCTCTCTCTCTCTCTCGCTCCACCCCATCTCTCTCTCTCTCTCTCTCTCTCGCTCCACCCCACCTCTCTCTCTCTCTGTCTCTCTGTCTCTCTGTCTCTCTGTCTCTCTGTCTCTCTGTCTCTCTGTCTCTCTGTCTCTCTGTCTCTCTGTCTCTCTGTCTCTCTGTCTCTCTGTCTCTCTGTCTCTCTGTCTCTCTGTCTCTCTGTCTCTCTGTCTCTCTGTCTCTCTGTCTCTCTGTCTCTCTCTCTCTCTGTCTCTCTGTCTCTCTCTCTCTCTGTCTCTCTGTCTCTCTGTCTCTCTGTCTCTCTGTCTCTCTGTCTCTCTGTCTCTCTGTCTCTCTGTCTCTCTGTCTCTCTGTCTCTCTGTCTCTCTGTCTCTCTGTCTCTCTGTCTCTCTGTCTCTCTGTCTCTCTCTGTGTCTTTCTGTCTTTGGACATATCCTTTGTTTGTCTCTGGACGGAGTTTGTGTCCAGGTGTTGTTTATCTCCAGACAGTTTGTCTCTGGACGCATCCGGGTGGTGTTCATCTCCAGACAGCTTGGCTCCAGACTTGTCCGAGCAGTATTTATGTCTGGACGGGAGTTTCTCTCCGGACTTGTCCAGACAGGAGTTTGTCTCCGGACGAGCGTTTGCCTCCGGGCTGTGTTTATAGTATGATTTTCAGACATTATTTTGTTTCCATCTTCACTGTTATTCTATGCAGAATCATTTTGATGAGAGAGTATGAATTGTAATTAACGCTCCACCGCACGTCTGCCTTCCCTTCCTCTCACCTCTCACTGTATTCCCCCACCCTTCCTCGCCCCCCTCCCTCCTCTCCCCTTTCCCCTCCACCTATTCACTCTCCCTGCTCTCTCCCCCACCCCTCTCACCCCCTTCCCCACTCTTTTTCTCTATCCCCCCTTTAATATAAACATCAGTGTAGCAACGGGTGGTATTTGCTTGTGTACAAATAATACGAGCGGACCTGGTGGGTGGTTGGGTCTGTCTCTGACTTGCGATGGTCATGCTGAAACCCTTCACATGTGAAGAGCGTTCTTTTCTGGAGATGTGACACTTTTATGTGCATTGTGTAATCACATCCTAATCAAGACCACATTACCAGCCATTATTACGTCAAAAGGAACTTCATATTGAATTCAATCTCAAAACTTTTTTCCAATCAAAAAATGATGCGTTGTGGAACATTGCGCCATCGATGATTGTGTGTGCTTGCGGTGTGCTGTGTCTGGCAGCTATTTTTGAGGCATCGTGCGAGGCTTACGGTCATCTGGGCCGTCCCTCAGGACGCTACTCTATTGATTTAGACGGGAGTGGACCTTTGCCTCCACTCGAAATCACATGCAGCTTTGCAGGTAAGCCTGAACCCGGTATCATTTCCTCTTTAATAATGTGGCACAGCTTGTGTTTGTCACTTTTCAATTCCTTTCTTCGACATTATTTCCTTGTGTGTAAAAACTGACAAATCAGACGACAAAACAAAAACAAGTTCAATATTTAACAGACACATCTAGTGCTACAAAACTGTTTTGACAGATAAGCAGACTATACCATGTTCACTAACAAATGACTTTATACTTGATCACACCAAATTTCAAACTGAAAGAAACACTCATTTGTACATCTGCTCAAAAGGCAAAGCTCAGACCTGACGTTTCGACTACAAGTGACTTCCAGTTCCGCTTCTTGAGCGACGGTAGCGGTTCCTCTTCAGGGTCTTTACCGACTTTCTTAAATATAAGTTTTCTGGTCGTTTTTGTCACGTTGTTACCATTAATTTGTTTTCTGTGTTTATCTGGGTGTTTTTAGTTCGGTCTTGTGTCAAAACTTGTGCTGATTGGTGAATAATCGTTGTCTTTTCATCTCGGGTTTCCTTGAGGCCTACCCTTCTTCCCATCTGTGTGCATGATCTTGTTTGTTGTATTTTCTACTTATCACCTTCGGTGTTTATTTTCCCACTATCCCTCTATCACTCCTTCAATCCCTCCCAACTGTACCCTCTGTTTCATGTCTTAAAATATGAAAAAAAAAATAAAAAAAAAGAATCTCCTCCCACCCTTTCCCTCCCGTAACCACGTGACTTCCTGTAGGACTCTTCCTCTTTCTTCTTCTTGACCTTCCACATTTCCAATCCCACTTTGATCATGAAGGTATTCACCACTCACCACAATTTTTTTTTCTTCTTCAAACTCCCTCTACTCTGCCCCCCCCTTCTTCCCTAATCTTAAGAAGAAAAAATATATATATATATTTAAAGGGTCTCAAAGTATTTCAATGTCCTCTCTCCGCCATGCTCTTCTTCTTCTTCTTCTTTTTCTTCTTCTTCTTCAAAGACCTGAGTTATTTTCGACCTTTCTTTCATCTTATGTTGAAAAATTCCATGTGTTTCAATGCTTCCTTGCTTCATTCTCTCAAGTCTTCTGAACTCCATCCATCCTCCAATGTATTTAAATGAATCTATGACCTACAAATTTCAAAAATCCCATTTCACAATGCATGTTCGTCTTCCAATGTTTTTTTTTTCAACTTCAATGCAAATTCATTCTACCTCCTTCAATCAACCTCCTCCTAACTCCATCCATCCATCGGGACCATACTCTGTTCAGAGCATTCGTGCTGCCTTAGCAGTCTCCTTGGCTATTGGGCACAATCCTGGACAGGTTGCCACTCTGACACAGGATACCACCAAGCTGGCACTCATTTTGCCGACCTCGGAAGGATGTAAGACAGTCAACCCCACCTGGTATTAATTCAACAGCCAAGTGGGATCTGAACTCAGGATCCGAGGATCCCAAGCCCACCACCTGAACCATTAAGCCAACACCAGGCATACTCCTCCTATCTTGCCCCCCCATCCTACCTACGATCTTAGCACCTCCCCACTGCCCTCTGCTTTAATAACAGCTCCCCCTCTGGTATCCCAAACTGTATGGTTTTCAAACATCCATGGGTTCCTTTCCTGCCTAACAAGTCTCTCACTCTTTCATTCAGGACACTCCTCAATATCTCAAACATGCTCTCTCTTTCCTCCCATCACACCACCCCCTCTTCCCACCAAATCTTGCTCCTTTCCCCCACCCACTCCCAGCTTTACCATACCCAGTCTCATCCTCACCTCTCCCTTCTCCCTCGTCCCCCATGGCGGTGCTTGCTCTCATCGTCTCTGCTCTCCCTCAAAGCTTCCCTCTCACCCCTCCTCAAATCTGCCACCTCTTCCCTCTTCAAAGCAAACTTCTCTCTCTCTTCTCCCTCCAAGCTTCCACCTCACCCTTCTCAAAAGCTCCCCCCTGACCTTTCATCCCTCAATTCTCCCCCCAACCATTCTCCCTCAATTTTTCCCCTGACCCTTCTCCCTCAATTCTCCCCCCTGTCCCCATTTCTCAAAGCTGCCCATCCTCATATCCATAAAGCTGCCTCCTTACCCAACCCTCTCTCTTCCAATTCATTCCCCCACCTCCTCCAATCTCCGAGTTTCCTTTGCCCCATCTCTTGTTACTCCCCACTGCGACTCATTCATCACATAGTCCTTTCTCCTCCCCATCCCACCCTTCTGCAATCACCTACACACTGTCAACAACTCTCCCTACCTTCACCTCTCCTCCCTTTTCCTACCCTCACCCTCCCCTCCCATGCACACAAAGCCTTTTCGCCTCCTTCTTCCTTAACAGTGTGGACCTCAAACAACTGAGGCCTTCACTCTTAACTCACTGATCTTTCCATACAGGTTGCCACTGACAAACCAGACACAATCTGCTGAACAGAAACTTTCCTCCTTGAAGGAAAGTTTCTCTGACTCCCGAGTATCTCTCCATGGTTACTCCCTCCTCCCGGTATGACAGACCTGAGCCTCGTCCTGACGAAGGAGTCCCTCTCTTCATCAAAAACTCTATCCCTCACTCTTCATGCACTGCCGTCACTCCTACACACCCCCAAGGAATGCCTCTGGCTCCGGCTTCCCCTCCGCTCCCACCTCTTGTTTGTCTGTGTGTTGTACCATCCACCAAACAATAAGGACTCAATTTACACCTCACTCGCTGAAAACATTGACCAACTTCTATCCTCTCATCCAAACACTCTTCCTCATCTGTGGTGACTTCAATTGCCATAATCCCAGTTGGCTGGGTGTGGAAACCTCCCTCACCTGGCATGGCACTTCAGAATGGATTTCTGACTTCCCTGCAACTCATTGGGACTGACTGACTCAAGCATTTCACTCAGGCGGACTGGCAGGGACTTCAAGCAGCAATCAAAATTCGAGACTGATCTCCCATTTCCACTCTTTCCGACATCAACTCATCCTGGGAATTTTCTCAAAGAAACTTGCTCTCTCTCTCTCTCATGCACAGATTTATCCCATCTCATCTTCAGGTGTCATACCTTCCTCCTGCCCAAGGTACAATGAAGCTTGTGGCGAGGTAGTTGCCCTGAATAAACTTTCCTTCACCTCATGGAAGGCAAATTCCACTGAAGGCAATCTCAGTTCCTTCCACAAAGCTGGGAACAAGTATGTGTCTACCCTCAGGAGAGTCAGGAAACAACATCTTTCCAATCTCAAGTCTGAATTCTCAAACCTGTCTCCTTCGTCCAAATCCTGGAAGTGTCTGGTTAAGTCTGTTTCTGGTGTATGTTCCCCCTCCATCCCCTCCCTTACCTCAAATGGCCACACAGCTGACATGGCACGTGAAAAGGCTGAATGCCTAAACGCTGTGTTTGCTTCGAAATCTTGTGTCCGAAACCCATCGCTTTCTGTACCCACTTTACCCAGTCACACCCAGCTGTTTGTGGACTCTCTCCTTTTCTCCTGACAAGGTGGAGAGCTTGCTGTCAAACCTCGACTCAGATTCTGCAACCGGTCCAGACGGCATCAGCTCACGTGTCCTAAACACCTGCTCCTCTGCTCTTGCTCACCCTCTCTCTGTTCTATTCACCCTCTCATTTACTCAAGGTCATCTGTCATCTGCATGGAAATCAACAAACATTACTGCCCTGCATAAAAATGGTGCAAAAACATATCCCTGCAACTCCAAACCAATCAGCCTTCTCCCAATCATCAGCAAGGTCATGGAATCAATCATCCAACATCAAATCCTTCCTCTTCTCCAATGGCTTTATTTCCGACCATTAATTTGGATTCAGACCAAGTCGCTCTACCCTGAATATGCTGCTTTTGCTTTCCCAACATTAGATGGAGGTCCTCAATGCCAGACCTGAAATCAGACCCATCTCCCGAGACATATCACATGCTTTTGACAGGGTCTGGCACCCTGCCCTGCTCTTCAAACTCTCTTCCGATGGTATCCAAGGCAATCTTTACTCATGGCTCGCGGATTTCCTCTCCTGTCACAGCTAACGTGTGGCCCTTAATGGAGTTCTCTCATTCCCTCTTCCTGTCCAGGCTGGAGTTCTACAAGGCCGTGTTCTGGGTCCATGGTTTTTTTGGGGGTATTCATCATTGATCTCTCTCCGACTCTTTGAAAAATCCTCTATATCTCTTTTCTGATGACTCCACCCTCTGTCGTACCATCTGTCATCCCTCAGATCAGCAAGAAGCAGCTTCTTCTTCCCTCTCTAAAGATTTGGATAAAATCACAAACTGGCCCAACACTTGGAACATGTCTTTCAATCCGGACAAATCTCACACTCTCACTGTGTCTCTCCGAAAGGACCGTCTGGAACTCCACCCCCCCTCCCCCCATCTACTTTCTCAACAATTCCCTTGAAGAAGTCCTCTCATTCAACCTTTTGGGTCGCACTATCTTCCATGATCTTTTTTTCTTTTTGTCTGCATTGTAAAGGCTCATATGAGAACTAACATACAACGTACAGCAAGGCGGGGGGGGGGCATGAGACGAGGGGTGGGAGTGGGAAGGACAAAATGGTGGGTTCAGAGACATTTGGAGATCTGTGGAAGAAAGAGTGATGCGGCGGGGAACATGGGGTACACAGGATGGACACCACAGGGACTTTCAGGAAGTAAAGCAGGGAATTTGAAGGAGGTGGGTTTGGGATAGATTAACGGGGGTATAAAAGATCGAGGTTTTGGATGGGGGACGATAAGAGGTGGTGGTGAACAGCTGTTTTGAAGGCCTGAAGGGAAGAATGGGATTGAAGAGAGTGCGGGAGTTTATTCCAAAGGTGGGGAAAAAAGAGGAATGAAAGAGTGAAGGTGAGCAGTGATTCGTGATTTTGGTAGTTTTACCAGAAGGGGGTTGTTGGCGGTCCTTTAGCGCCCTGCGGAAATATGGGGGAAACATATCACAGAGCAGGAGAGCGGAAAGGGGGGGGGCGAGACTGGAGAGGAGACGGTATAAGACAGAAAGACCACTGACCTGCCTGCGGTGAGAGAGTGAGAGGCCCAAAGACTCAGCCTCACCGTGGAAGATACCTACAATCTGAAATTCCGTGGTTTCCACAGCGTGAAGCCAAGAAAGGTGAGAGGCAGGAGCACCAGTCCAGAGAGGTGAGCAGTTCTCCATCAGGCTGCGGACGAAAGCTTTATATGTAGTCAGGAGCTCAGGTGGGCCGAGGAAGGATTTTGCACGACGGAGGATTCCCAGTCGACGACTGGCTTTGGAGGACAGGTTGGAAATGTGTTTTTTCCAGGAAAGATCATGGCAGATAGTGAGACCCAGAAGCTTGAATGAAAGGACTTCTTCCAGCGGATTGTTGAGAAAGTAGATGCAGGGGGGTTTTCAAATGGTCCTTTTGGAGAGACATAGTGAGTGTGAGATTTGTCCGGATTGAAAGACATGTCCCATGTGTTGGCTCAGTTTGTGATTTTACCCAGATCTGCAGAGAGCGAAGAAGCTGCTGCATGCCATTCTGAGGGAGGACAGAAGGTACGGCAGAGGGTGGAGTCATCAGCAAAGAGATAAGGAGGATTTTCCAGAGAGTCGGAGAGATCATTGATGAAAACCAGAAAAAGACCAGGGCCCAGAAAAAATACCTTGAACTCCAGCCTGGACAGGAAGATGGGATGAAAGAACTCCACTTAGGGCCACACATTGACTGTGACAGGAGAGGTAGTCTGCGAGCCATGAGTGGAGATGGCCTTGGATGCCATCGGAAGAGAGTTTGGTGAGCAGGGCAGGGTGCCAGACCATGTCAAAAGCACGTAATATGTCCAGGGATATGGTTGTGATTTCATGTCTGGCATTGAGGATCTCCATCCATTGTTGGGAGTGCAGAAGCAGCATATCCAGTGGAGAGTGACCTGGTCTGAAACCAAATTGATGATCAGAAATCAAGCCATTGGAGAAGAGGAAGGATTTAATATCTGAAGCGATGATGGATTCCACAACCTTGCTGATGGTTGGGAGAAGGCTGATTGGTCTGCAGTTACAGGGATCTGTTTCTGCACCTTTTATATGCAGGATGGTAATGTTCACCGATTTCCAAGCAGATAGCAGATGACCTTGAGAAAATAAGACAGAGAGAAAGAGAAAGAGAAAGAGAGGGAAAGGCAGCAGAGCAGGTTCTTAGGACACATGGGCTGATGCCGTCAAGACCGGTTGCAGAATCTGAGACTAGGTTTGACAGCAAACTCTCCACTTTGTCAGAAGAAGAGGACTCAGAGTCCAGGGACAGTTGGATGCGACTGGGTAAGGTGGGTAGAGAATGCGATGGGTTTTGGACACAAGATTGCGATGCAAACACCGAGTTTAGACATTCAGCTTTTTCACGTGCGGTATCAGCAGTGCGGCCATTTGAGGTAAGGGAGTGGATGAAGGGGGAATGTACACCAGAAACAGATTTGATTAGATGCCACCAGGATTTGGAGGAGGGAGAGAGGTTTGAGAGTTCAGACTTGAGATTAGAAAGATGTTGTTTTCTGCCTCTCCTAAGGGAAGATACGCACTTGTTCCGAGCTTAATGGAAGGAACTGAGATTACCCTCAGTTGGGTTTGCTTTCTATGAGGCAAAGGCTAGTTGTTTCAGGAAAACTGCCTCGCCACAATCTTCAGTGAACCATGGGCAGGAGGAAGAGTAGGACAACTGAACACGAGAGGGATAAATCTGTGCAAGTTTCTTTGAAAGAATTCCCAGGATGAGTTGATGTTGGAGAAAGTAGCGATGGAAGACCAGTCTTGAAGTTTGATGGCTGCTTGGAGGCCCTGCCAGTCGGCTTCAATGAAATGCCAGACTCGATGCCGGTGAGGTGGTTCTCTGATAATATCCTGAGAGATGTCCACTTTGACAAGGACATGGTCAGAAGAACCGATTGGAGTGGAGGAAGAGCAGCAGATATTGTCAGGGAAATTTGTCAAAATCAGATCTAGAAGAGAGAGTACTGTTGGTTGAGATCCGGGTCGGGAAGTTGACCGATTGAGTCAGTCCCAATGAGTCGCAGAAAGCTTTTGCTGAGGTGCCATGGCAGGTGAGAGAGGTACCCACACCTTGCCAACTGGCCTGATGACATTTGAAGTCAACACTTCTGAGGAATATAGAGTTTTGATGAGAGGATAGAAGTTGGTCCATGTTTTTGGATAGTGAGGTGTAGATGGAGTCATCACTGTTTGGTGGACGGTGCAGCACACACATATACATGAGGTGGGAGTGGAGGGGAAGCCTTAGCCAGAGGTATTCCTGGGGGTGTGGGGGAGTGAGGGCAGTGCATGGAGAGTGAGGAATAGAGTCTTTGATGAAGAGGGCAACTCCTCCACTAGGACGGGGCTCAGTTCTGCCATGCCAGAGGAGCGAGTAACCAGTGAGAGATATGTGGGAGTCGGAGTCGTCTTGAGGGAGGAAAGTTTCTGTTCGGCAGAATATTTCTGGTTTGTCAGTGGCAACCTGTATGGAAAGATCTGTAAGGTTTGAGCGATTGCCCCGGATATTTGAGGTCCACACTGTTAATGAAGAGGGAGGGGAGGAGACTTTGGGTGCAGGAGATGCGAGGGTAGGGTGAGGGTAGGACAAGGGAAGAGAGTGGGGGGTAAGGAGAGTTGTTGAAAAAGTGTGGGGGATTGCAGAAGAGCTCGGGGAGGGGGCCGGATGAGGAGCAGAAAAGGCTCTGTTGTGCTGGGTTAGGCACTTTAGCAGGGGAAATGGCCTTAAAATGCTTGTTGTGTTGTTGGTGCTGGGTTGAGGTAAAGCGGAGAGTAATAAGAGAGGGGGCAGAAGGCAGTTGAGGGTTTGAGGAGGTGGAGTGATGAGATGGATGTGAGGGGGGAGGTGGAACTTTGAGAAGGGTGAGTGAGGGGGTGGGGAGAATGGTGAGTGGGGAGAGTTGAGGGATAAAGGTGAGGGGGAGTTTTTGAGAAAAGTTAGAGGGAAGCTGGGAGGGAGAAGAGTGTGACAGTTGCTGTGAGAGGGGTGAATTGGCACTGAAATTGGCAAGAATGGTTCATGGGAAGCGACCATGCATAGCAAACTGGGTTTTTTTAATTTTCAGTTCGGAAATGCGATTAAAGACATTTCTTGAGGGATGCAATAAAGGCAAATCATCTCATAATATAATGGGCGTAAGTCTGGAACTTCTAACACACTTTTCTCCGAACATATTCTCTTCATACTTCCGAAATCTTCACATTATGTGTTCCATGTATTTACGCAGGTGATAGCAGATTCAAAAAATCGAATATAGAGAAAATTCCAGAGGGAATCGATGACGTCACAATCAGCAGCCTTTGGTGGCAAACCAACAGCCAGGTCCTAGACGACGTGCTTTACTTAACTAAGTCCATGAGTTCAGGACGTTTGTTCAACTCAGCATTTACGACTTTTATCCTGCCATGTTGTTAATCTGTTAATGGAGGTAATATAGAAACGATGAATATGTCAAATCTTTCGTGTTGCTCATCCGGCACTATGTCTAAAGCGACCAATCAATCTAAAGTGACCAATCAATCTAAAGCGACCAATCGTTACTCAACAATCTAAAGCGACCGGTCTCAAACACTACCATGGGCACCCAGACATGCTAGATGCCACCGATATGAACTGAGCCATTGAATACGGCGCAAAACATCCAAAGAAACTACCGTAGCCGAGTATTGTGATCTGTACTGTCCCCCATGCCCGTCTTAGACGGGTATCTGCTAGTTAAGAGAATGGAGAGAAGAAACGTTGTAACAGTCGGATTTTTTTTTTTCGACAAGGTTTTGAAGGAAAGGTCGAATTGAGAGCTGTCTCTGAAAAGAGAAAAAGAGTAGTGAATTATGATACAGTTCTGAGAACCACACGTGTGAAAGAGGAAGATGAAGCATGATAAGAGATCGTTTTTTAAAATTATTATTATTATTTTTATTTTTAGATCCTCGTGGAGGATCTCTAAGTCTTACGTTGTTGTTCTTCATCTTCTTGTGGACTTTTTTTTGTTTCACAGCCTACAGTTTTCATCGAAACTTCCTGAAACTTGGCATATATATGTAAAAATATCCTGCGCAGACAGTAACCATCTCCGGTTTTGAAAATTCCTCCTAGAAAAAAGTTATGACGTCAAAATATCTCCGCTAATGGAAATCGCCTAAAAAATTATCTCCGAAACTCGGCAAGCCTTTTGAATAATGTTTGCGGGAATCGAACGGGGCATTAGCAGAGATGAATTACCACACATATGATACATCACTATGATGTCATATCAATTTTTATGACGTCATTCCTATTTCTTGACATTTTTTGTTTCACAACCCAGAGTTTTCATCGGATCTTCGTGAAACTTGCCATGTATATGCAGAAAGCCCACGCGCAGACAGTAACCATCTCCGATTTTGGAAATTCTTCCTAGAAAAAAAGTTGATGTCATAATATCGCCGCTAATAGAAATCGCCTATACCATTATCTCCGAAACTCGGCAAGCTGTTTGAATTTTGTTTGCGGGAATCAAGCCGGGCATTAGCACAGATAATTTATCGCAAACCTGATACATCACAATTACGTCATCTTCGTTTTTATGACGTCATCATTAAGAGGTCGAGGATCTTTGCTCATTTGAGCTTGTTTTTGAGAGTTTTCATAAGATTAGGTAAAGGAAAGATTAAAGAAAAAAATCGTGAAACGGGGAGGGTGGAAACAGATCACGTGGTTACGGGAGAAGCACGTGGCCATGGGAGGTGTCTCGTCAAAAGTGAATTTATTTATTTTATAAATAAGGATTGCTTTAAATTCGGAAAAGGAAAGATTGAAATAAAATTGTGGAGGTGTATGGTGAATTTGGATCGGTAAACGTGGAGTGAAGCTGATGGATCAATGAAAAGTATCATGAAGAGGATGGAGAGACACTTGGTTGCAGGAGGTGGAAAGATACTGTAGAAAGGATGCAAGGAAAACTATTATTGTTTTGATTGATATTTGACGAACAGGTAAGATTCGGGAATGGAAGGTTGTAGGAAGAAATCATGAAGGTAATGGTGAGAGTGGGTCAGCTCAAGTATAAGAAAGATGGTGTGCAGGCAGGAGGAGGAAGAAGAAGGATCGGGACTCGTGGTTATGCAGGGAGAAAGGTATTTAAAAAATTTTTTTTTTTTTTAATTTAAGACAATAAACAGTGTTGAAGTGGGAGGGAATAGATGGGAAAGTGGGGAAAATCAGAATTTAAGGTAATTGGGAGAGAATACAAATAAAAAGGATTGTACACCTCGAGGGGGGAAGGATGTGTAGGCCTCAAGGAACCTGGTAAAACAAGGTCGACGAAAACTCACAAAATAGCACAATTTTTGAAACAAAACCGAACTCTTATAGGAACACACACTCAGCATGTAAGTGAGGAAATAAACAGTTAAAACGGGACAATTAATGTCCAGAAACTTAACTTTGAGATAGTCGGCAGAGAACCCGGAGAGACCCTGCCGTTGCTCCAAAACCAAAACTGGAAGTGATGATGCAAAAGGTGGAAAACACTATGTACCCAGCCCCATCCCTCTCCCTTCCACAGATCTAATATCTCCTGGGAAAGCCACATTTCCAAGCTGGCCTCCAAAGCCAGTCGCCATCTGGGAATCCTCCATCATGCAAAATCCTTTCTTGGCACAGTCGAGCTCCTGACCATGTACAAAGCTTTCTTCCAGAGCCTCATGGAGTACTGCTCTCCCCTCTGGGCTGGTGCTCCCACCTCACAACTTTGTCTTTTTCTGTTTCACGCTGTGGAAACCAAGGCTTTTAGGATCAATGGTATCTCCCACGATGAGGCTGAGTCTTTGGTTCCCTCACTCTTTGACCACAGGCAGGTCGGTGGTATCTCTGTCTTCTACCATCTCCTCTCCAGCCTACCAAAATCAACAATCACTCCTCACCTTCACTCTTTCATTCCTCTTTTTTTTTCTTGCCTCTGGAACAAACTCTCACACACTCTTCAATCCCACTCCTCCCCCCCCCCCATGTCTTCAAAACTGCTGTTCACCACCACCTCTTATTTTCCCTCATCCAAAACCATGATCTTTTATACCCTCTGTAAATCCACCACTAACCCACCTCCTTCAAATTCCCTGCTTTCCTTCCTGAAAGTCCCTGTCGTGTAAGGACCTGAAAGTCCCTGTGGTGTCCATCTTGCTTACCCCATGTACCCTACCCCATCCCTCTCCCTTCCACAGATCTTCTTTTGTCTCTGTTCACCATTTTGTGCTTCCCTCTCCCGCCTCTCTTGTCTCCTGCCACCCTTGTTATACGTTCTGTGCGTTATCTTTTACACGACCCTCGACATTTTATGTCAAAAACAAAAAAGACCCAAAAGTTACTGAGGACTCAAAAGACCCTGAAGAACCAGAAGACCCAAAGGTTCCAAGGACCCAAATAGACCCAAAAGACTGAAGACCCTGTGGACCCCTTGGACCTTAACACCGTTTTGATCCCTTACACCCTTCAGACAGATTAGACAGCTTGGACCCTTGACCATTTGGACCACTTGGAGTTTTTAGTTTTACAAACTAGCAAATACCACCCATTGCTTCATCACAGTAATTCTAAACGGGGAGGGGGGGAGAAAAAGAGGGGTGGAGGAGATAGAGTGAGAGAGGGGGAAGAGTGAGGAGGTGGAGGGGAAAAGAGAGAGAATGGACGGGCAGCAAGGAGGGTGTGGGAGCGAGGAGGGGTGGGGGAAGGGAACACAGTATGAGGTGAGAGGAAGGGTAGGCAGATGTGCGGTGGAGCATTAATTACGATTCATACTGTCTCAACAAAATTTTTCAGCATATAATAACAGTAATGATTTGTCACCTTCGTTCATATGCATTTGTGGAGAAAGCCTGTCAAAATGATGGATGCAAAAAACTCAACACAACACAGAGGTAACAACACACACAGTTATGGATTACGTCCAATTAATTATTTGCAATCGGGGAATGGGAAATGGGAACATTTCTCCCCATTTCGTTGGGAAAAGTCCCCATTTCAAAATGGGGACGAAACATTGACGGTTCAAAACGTTCGGCAGGATTTCTTTGATGTGCTTCAGGTGTTAATGTGAAATACACAAACATACGGTGGATAAGCACAGCCCTCACTGCTCTCAAAATAAATTTAAAAATCACTTGGGCGATGTACAAGCACAGTCTCATTCACTTTCAAAATAATAATAAAAATAAGGTGGGCGGTGTTTCGGCACAAAAGAATGACTTGATTGCTCAATGCCTCAAATAAAAAAACAAAACAACTTTCATAAAGCCAAAACATGGCGATTGCTTATCTACATATGTATTACGTCCTGTTTATATAGCTTGGATAGATTCCAATTATACTGGGCCTTGAAGGAATGATCCGATAGGCTCAAAGGTTTGAAGCTTCGGGCCCACACAAACGGTGTTCCTCAGAAGGCCTGTGACACCGATGGGCTGGAACCTTTCGACATTTGATGATGCTTTTAATCGTCACTTTTTCACACTGAAGAGAAAACTTATGGGGAAGTCACGGCAATTGTGAATATACCACTTCTGTTTGGAGCCATTTTACCCTCACCTTGCACGGAACCTATTATTTAATTGTATTGGGTTGGAAATGATCACTTTTTCCTTAAAAAAAAAATTTCCGATTTCACTCTAGATGTCGATATCATTATTTAGATCAGGAGTTCCGATCGTCAAATATGGAATTGAATTTCGAACTCAGCTTTTAAAGTCTTGGAAAAATGCTACAATTAGCTATCTTAACACTGATATACACCTCAACACGGATTTCACCCAAAGCGGAAAACCCCCTTGGAGAGGTGGGCAAATGAAGTTGCTACAACCTCCATCATGTGATCCTTAGTCCTCCTGTCAAGTTTGGTTGGGATTGGATAAGTAACAACCGAATGTATTGTGGTCAGACAGACAGACACAGACAGACAGACAGACAGACAGACAGACAGACAGACAGACAGACAGACAGACAGACAAACAGACAGACAGACAGACAGACAGACAGACAGACAGACAGACACCAAATTGTGTATTGTAGTATGATTTACTCATTACCCCTGACATTTCTCCCTTTGTTTTCCTTCTTATCGTCACCCTGTGCCCACGTGTGTGTGTGTGTGTGTGTGTGTGTGTGTGTGTGTGTGTGTGTGTGTGTGTGTGTGTGTGTGTGTGTGTGTGTGTGTGTGTGTGTGTGTGTGTGTGTGTGTTCTCCAAAACTCCAAAACCATACCATGCAACCTCGTGGCTCGAAGCGTCGCATGCATACTAAGGGAACTCCAAGGGAGTGCATGAATGAAAAGTGGGTATTTGAGTAAATTTAAACACCCCTTTTGAAAATATTTAACAGAAAAAAAGCCTTTCCAAGATTGTGGCACACCATCTTGGTCAGCCCTCTGTCATCTCACCCAGGTCTAAAGCTGCCATTATGTTTTCGCCTTTTTTTCAGGCCGGGTGGAACAGGTAGGTCGTATTTGCTCGATTCAAATATCTTTTCTTTTTTTCTTTTTACGAGATCACATTGTTTAATTTTTTTTGTGTGTGTGTGATTTGCTTTCATTACAGATAGATACCGATTTTTTTTTTTTTTTAAACCCGAAAAATGTCTAACGTCGAATCGAACCTCGTGTTTGAAACTCCTCCATGTTGGTTGTGGCTGGGAACACATAAACTGACCTTTTGTGCTCTCTGGCTTGATATATTTTTGAATCGAGTTTCACTTATTTTCTACTTGAATTCCACTTTTAAAGAACTCCTATGGTAAACATTTGTGGTTGCCGTTTTAGTGTACTTTGCCTTTTTCATCTGTCCAGTTTGTATGGAGCTTTGTACAGAACCGCAACGGAACTTCAAACGGACTGCAACAGTTTCTGTACGAATGCCTAATCTCCCTCCTTCTCCATTACAAGTATAAATGTGTATTGTGTTGTGTTGTGTTTGTTAAATCTGACAAAAGTTTGAAATGTAAAGCACTCAAAATTTATCTTTTCACTTTCTTCACTCGTATCTTCGAATGCTCGATCCCCCTCCTTCTCTAACACACGTAAGTATAAATAAATGTGTGTTCCGTTGTCTTAATTAAGTCTGACAGAAGTTAAAAATGTAAAGTAAGACTTTCATTCCTTCATTCTTTCATTCCACTTTTTTCCCACCTTTGGAACAAACTCACACACTCTCTTTAATCCCACTCTTCCCTCCAGCTCTTAAATACAGCTGTTCACCACCATCTTTTATCTTCCCCCATCCAAAACCATGATCTGTTTACCCCCGTTAATCCACCCCAAATCCATCTCCTTCAATTTCCCTGCTTTCCTTCCTGAAAGTCCCTGTAGTGTCCATCTTGTTTAGCCCCTGTACCCTGCCCCATCCCTCTCCCTTCCATACTTCTCTTTTGTCTCTGTTCCCCACTGGTTTTTTTTCCTTCCCCTCTTGTCTCCTGCTCCCCTTCTTGTACGTTCTGTATGTTAAGGCTTGGTCACAACGAACCCACGACACGAAAGAAAATTTGGGAAAATCGGGGGTCATCGCAAGACAGTCCTACGAAATTTTGAGCATCGTGGCATCGACTTGCCATCGTGAGGCAAAATTGGACATGCACCTTTTTTGCTCGACGATTTTTTGTGGTATATATATGTCTTGTGGCTGTTGTGAATCTGTCCTACGTTATATAGTCGCACGACTGTCGCACGCGCATCCCACGAGTGAACCACGACCTGATCACGTGAAAAACAGCCCCCCCCCCCCGACAATGCCCGACAACTCACGATGGTCGCACGACTGTCGCACGACTGACTTGCGACACACCCACAATATAACCACGACATAGCTTTTTTTTCTGTCGCGTCCCCATCGCCAAACCATCTTTAATGTGTCGTAGCCCTTGTGACCACTCAAAATAGATTTTGGGCATGTTGCAAGATCTGGCTACGACAAATATTTTATGGGTCTGCCACGACAAAATTTCGTATGCTCCGTTGTGCCTGGGGACTTAGCTCTCATACAAGCCTCAACATTGTGTTAAAAAAATAAAAATAAAAAGACAAGTAACGTTAATCGTAAGAGTAATTACTACCTCGGATGGTCCCAGTTCCATAGTAGGTATGGTACGTGCTGTTTGAAGCACGGTTGCTTGAACCTGTTTGAATGTGCTGTTTGAACATACCCATTTCATTCAACCCTGCACTAATGCCTGCAATTTGGATGTCCAGTTTATATCCATCTGAGGGACGGCAACCACATCGGTGAATTGGCCAGCCGATGAAACTGAAGGAGGTTAACCACCCCCCCACCCTCCCCCTCTCCCCCGATTCCTCAAGCCCCACGACCAAATGCGTCGCAAACACATTTCCCTCAAGTTTCCCGACCCAAATGCAAATTATAACCCCCATCTCCCAAGTTACCTGACCAAGCTCAAGTAACTCTCCACCCCCCTTTCCCCCCTGAAGTCTCCCGACCAAACACAAGTCAAGAACACCAGCTTCCTCCCCCCACTCCCCCTCCCCTCTTTGATCCTGCTCGCTCCCCTCACTTGGTATTCCCGTCAGTAAAACGACTTGTGGTATTTTGAGAGAGACCTGCAGTGGTCCCCATGATGTTCATACACCAAGTGGTGTTAGGGGATAAACTAACCACTTTCCCTCAAATCCCCTCTTGCTTATACACCTCCAGGAGGTGTAAGAGGGTAAAGCTACGTTCTAGTTAAATGTAACCTCCAGTCTCGGTAACCCTCCCCTCAATCCCTTGCTTCCCCTCAAGTTCCCTGATGCAAATGCGAGTCGAGAACCCCCTCCCTCCCCCCTCCTCCTCCCCAAAGTCCCTCTTCTAAGCTCAAGTTGAAAACTCCCACTTTCCTCCTCAAGTCTCCCTCCCAAACGCAAGTCGAGAATACCCCCTTCTTCTCCTCGTTCCCATCACCCCCCACCTCTCTCCCACCCCCCCTCCTTGCTCCCACCCCACCCCCTCCTCGGTACCCCCTCTCTTGGTATTACCGTCAACGAAGCGATGAGTCGGATTTGCGAGCGACAAGTGGTATTTTAAGAGAGACCTGTGTTGCCTCCCCATGGTGTTCATACACTACTTTTAACGACGCGATAGTACTGTGTGAGCGACATAGTAAGGTGAAGTGCAGGCCCGTTGCTGGGTGGGGGGGGGGAATTTGGGTGCAATGCTCCCCCCCATGGCACATCTGGTTCCCCCCCCACTTGTACGCCACCCATTTATTCCTTGTTTCACCCTGTGAACAACTTAGTGTTTAAGGACGAGCGCCCACTGTGAACTCCTTACTGTTTAAGAGTTCACCTGTGTGAACTAAAACCCTTATTCCAGATGTTCAACGTGGTGAATATAATAAGGCCTTCTTGGATAAACTGTTCTTTAATAATATCATTCTTTGAATAAGAGTCAAGAGATAAGTCTGCGCTTCTCAGCGCATCTCCAAAAGCAATTGGCAAGACAATACAGTCCAAGCTCACAAGATAAAAGATAATAACGCAAGCACCAAGTCCAGCAGCCAAGACGACAGATAGCCGCAAGACCTCGTGTCGAATGTCGATGCTGTGGGTGGTTACTATATATATATATATATATATATATATATATATATATATATATATATATATATATATATATATATATATATATATATATATATATATATATATATATATATATATATATATATATATATATATATATATATATATATATATATATATATATATATATATATATATATATATATATATATATATATATATATATATATTTTATATATATATATATATATATATATATATATTTTATATACCGGGCGTAGTGGCGTGCGCCTGTAATCCGGCTACTCGGAGGCTTGGGTTGGAGGATCGCTTGAGGACGGGGGCTCTGCACTGGGCAGGGTGTAGAGCAGCCCGGAATCATGGCGAAACCCAAATCCTGATCCCTGTGTCGTAAGAGGCGACCAGGGTTGCGTCAGGAAGGGCATCCGGCGTAAAAACCTGTGCCAAATCAGTATGTGGATCATAACGGATGATCCGCTGTGGCGACCCCTAACGGGAGCAGCCGAAAGATGAACAACATATATATATATTTTATATATATATATATATATATTTTATATATATATATATATATTTTATATATCTATATATTTTATATATATATATATTTTATATATATATATATATATATATATATATATATTTTATATATATATATATATATATATTTTATATATATTTGTTTATATATATTTGTGTGTATATATATATATATATATATATATATATATATATATATATATATATATATATATATATATATATATATATGAGCCTGGTGTTGGCGCAGTGGTTAGGGCAGCGGCTTGGGATCCAAGAGGTCCTGAGTTCAAGCCCTGTTGAGCCACTGAATTAATACACCAGGGGGTTGACTCAGCCTGTCATCCTTCCGAGGTCGGCGAAATGAGTACCAGTATACTGGGCCGGTGTATACCCCGGTTAAAATAGGTGTACCATATCCCTGTGTCGCAAGAGGCGACCAGGGTTGCGTCAGGAAGGGCATCCGGCGTAAAACATGTGCCAAATCACTATGCGGATCATAATGGATGATCCGCTGTGGCGACCCCTAACGGGAGCAGCCGAAAGAAGAAGAAGATATATATATATATATATATATATATATATATATATATATATATATATATATATATATATATATATATATATATATATATATATTGTTGTGGTTACCAAAT